>NC_141363.1:9867500-9935000 GCF_057382095.1 Aulonocara sp. 'chitande type north' Nkhata Bay | reverse complement strand
GCACCTGCATGAGAGGTGGTGTGATACATCTGTTACAGTGATCCTAAGAGGGCAGAACAAGTTGTGCAGATGCTTTTATCTATGTTTGGACTGCTGTAGTCTTTCCATTAATGTGATGTTATTCAAGTCAGCCTAAAACAGCATTGAAAAAGTTATCGAAATGTTTCTAGATCTGGTACTCCATCCAAGACTGCAGTGTGCCAGTTTTCTTTGAAGAGCCGAATATTCCTGTCTTTTCAGATATGTGGAAAGGCACGGTTCTCCGTGCATTGTGGCATATATTATTGCAGAAGACAGCAGAAGACTTGGAATTGTTCGGAGATAACAAGATGTCATCTCCTGTAGTGGCTGACATGCTTTTATGCCACGTGGGGACAAAGGGATGCCATTAAGCTTGTTATCTGACAAAACAAAGCCCTGTGTGAAATTAGGTTGCATAGAAATAGTAAAGGCACTTGGATAAGAAATCAGTGGTCCTCCGATGGTATTTTCCTCTCAAACTCATATTATTAGCTTTAAATTAGGTTTAATGCTTTCAGTGCAAGACATAAAGAACCCTGTTTCTCCCTACGCAAAAGGAGTGGAGCTCAGAGCAGACAGGATATTTACTGCTTTCATTTTGTTTCGAGACAGCAGCTTATTGCTTATTGTGTTCCATTATTACTGCCTCCAACTGGGGCTAATTTATTTAGATTAAACAGCACTGTTGTTTCTCTAATGCCTTTTGAAAAGACTGGGAAAAAATATCACATTGTCTGTGGTTGGTTGATGAACAAAATATTACCGAGAGATAGTTTTATGAAGCAGCAGAAACCAAGCATTACCAAGTTGATTCCAAAACTGAAGAAAAAGGTCTGTAACAATTATATCTGCGAGGTATTTAGCAGAATAATTTGGCGTCATCAACAAGCACAGTTTTTCATCATTACAAAACAACATGCATCACTAATAATCTTAATGGTACTTATCCATTCACCAATATAGGATATTTTTTAAGGGGTTGCTACATGACACAGCTTGGATGGTGTCTAAGTAGAACCCAAGGCCTGGCACACATAATACATCTTTCAAAATCTTTACAAGGATTATCACATATGTAGAAACATCATTTGAATTTAATATAAAACATCTTTAAAAGGTCCATATGATTTGTTATTTTGAGATATTTCCCAAGCTTTCTCCAGTATTGATTAGCCTCACATTCCTCTGTGTCTTGTCTCTGTCTTAGTTGCCACTTCCTGTTTTACTTTGTTAATGTATCTCTCTTGTGCTGTGTATCAAGTTTGGTTTCCTGTCTTGTCTTTTTCCCTGATTGTTTTCATCTGTGCCTCATTTTTCCCAGCTGTGTTCACAAACCGTCATTACCCAGTTTTTTATTTAAATAGCCTGCCTTATTTTTTTCCTTTTGCCTTGTGGACTTCATCAACAACCTCTGTTAAAAGTGTGTTTTGTGTTAAAATTTGCCTACCTTTGGAGTCTGTGTTTGGATCCTTAAACTGCATTCCCATTTTTTTGTTTTAGCACAAATCCCGAGTCATTACTAGCTGTCAGAGCCCAAAAGAAATATTTTTTGAGATGCTTTGTTTTTTTTTCCTTTTTTCCAGTTTTGTTTTTCTTCCTGCTTTCATGCTCCTATCACTGGTTTATTGTCTTTGATTAGTGTTATGTAAATCTGAAATAAAATAAAAAAACAATCTACAGAAATAAGCTGTCTTGGTGAGATTTTAGTTTCGCGTTGCAAAAGGGTCAAAAAACAATACAGAGTACAGCAGTAGTCTGCGTAGTATTTGACAGAGAATAATAACCACATTATCATTCAAAGGAGCAAGTTATCTACTGGCCATGGTCATAGAAAAGTCTAAATGTTCAACTTATTCAGACAGGGTTAGCTTAAAATGAAGGATTACACAAAGGCAAATCATAAAACTGTGAAGCCTTTCCATCTACCCATAAGAACAGAGTAACAAAATACTTCCATCACATTGGCAAATGTGTCATATGTGAAGTATAGACTTCATAATCTAGCTTCACCCTTCACCATTTAGAGATTATTTGTACTGCCTTAGCTAAGTTTTTTTCAGACAGAAACAGTAGTTTTTTTTCATCTAGTTCCTTTTGCTTCTTCTTGATTTTTTTGTGCCCTTAGCCTTTTTCTCATCTAATGTACCTTCCATCTGTAATTTTTGCAGATAATTTTTTTAATCATTTTTTTATTGTATTGTATTGTTTTTCCTTCATTCTGCTCATCTGTATCGGTTGCTTTAAACAAATGTATATCGAGCTCTAGCTAGCATTTTGGGGTTTGAGTTCATTCAGTTGGTCATGTCAAAGATTTCTGGATTTGAACCAAGTCCAAAATAGGGACACAACTTAGGCTATGTTCACACAGCAGGTCTTGATGCTCAATTCCGATTTTTTGATCAAATCCGATTTTTTTGTCTGCTTGTTCACACTACAAATAAAATGCGACAGCAAACGCGCTCCAGTGTGAACGCTCAAAGCGGCTCGCATGTGCAAAAGAAGACGCCACACACAACGCGCTCTGTTTAGACCCAGAGCAAACAGTATTGTTTGACTGATGGCCCTTAATATAAAGACTTCGGACTTTACGTTTCCCAATTTTTGCTTAAAGTTATTTTGTTATTTACATAATAATGTAAATAACCTAATAATGATTCTTATTGCTGTTTTAGAGAGGAGCGGTGCTTCAAAGGATAGTTGCAGATTTCTGTCAAAATCTGCAGATTATACAGTACAAATAACATGTTCACGTTGTCTTCCCAATAGTTTCACTAACATCTACACTGGATGGCCTGGAAGCGTTCACGATGTCTTCGCAGGCGCTTCTCCGGCGCTGATAATTAGCGTCTGTCTTGTGTCAGTGGCGTAAAAGACGGATTTAATGCGACATGACCGTTTGTTGTGCCTGAAAATGAATAAATAAATGAAATGAAATGAAACAGCAGTCGCTTTCTAAAACATCGGATATGTATCGGATTCAGTACCACATACGAAAGTGACTCGGATCGGATTTGAAAATATCGGATTTGTGCCGTTCACACTGTCATACCATGATCGGATATGGGTTGCATAGGGTCAAAAAAATCGGATTTGATGTGCTTTCACCTGCAGTGTGAACGTAGCCTTTGTCAACCTGGCTTGGAAAAGAAAAAATACACTATGTATGACATCATTAAGCAATTCTAAGGAAAGAAAATGTAAACAGATGATGAAAATCAAAGTGCTGTATTTTTACAGCTGCACACAGCTGAGTTAGAAAAACATCATGCAGGTGAGAGAACCACTGTAGAACCAGCTATGTAGAACCAAAATTTCGACATAGCTAGACTTCTACCCAGTGCAACATTGGCTTATATCATAGGACTTAGATAAAACAATCACCTGTTTGTTACTGACCAAAAAAGGTTGAGTCATTATCATGTCATCTGAATCATGCATAGCAATGCTGCCAATGTGGTTATATGTCCAGCACTGGTGTCACCCTTTAACAGTGTCTTACATTAAACATGTGGAGATGACAGTGCATGCTTAGCATCCTGAAAGATTCCTTATGAAAAAATTCCTTATGATCTTGAAAGTGTGTGCTTGCCTTTAGGAATGCAAACTGACTCCACAAGGCCTCATAAAGCTCCTCTAAAAGTCAGAGGATAGATTTTCATTCTTTGAACCCAGATTGATATCTCCTTCCTCACGCTGAAACTCCTGACCAAGAATCTCGAGGTTAAAACATAAACAGTGTGAGTAGAAATTCAACACAACACACACCTCAACCTGACTCTTTCACCTCAGAGGGCCTCAGCTTTCCTCACTCAGTTTTGAATTTTGCGTGCTGTGTGGCTGCATTACTTACCGGGAGGAATGAATCAATCTGCATTTTGGGGTAACTCTTCTGTCGAAAATAAGCCATCTATTTGCTGTTTGCATTGTCAGCTTCATTGTATTATTTGAAGTACTTCACTGTGGGTGAAGTGCACTGAATTTTACTCTGTCGGAATAAATAAAAACTATGTGTTTCAGATACAACTGGATAAACAACAAACAGAGACTTTTTCTAGGACTTCTTTCCTATCTGTTTTTCTTTCCTTGAGTCTGTAACTGTCTGTGTCTAAACATAAAAAACAGCACTTGAAAATAATCCCTTAGACCCAGGAGCAGCACACACAGCACAGAAGGGGGTTTTTGATTTTATGCCATGAATAGGTAATGGCAGGGATGCATTTCACAAGTCCTCCCACTAAAATCCTATCAGTTGTTTCTTCATGAAATGACCCATATAAGAATGCCTGAAATGATATGAGTGTTTCAACTTTACAAAAGCAAAACAAAGTCTGTACTAGTAGTTTGCTCCGTCATGCATAAAGGTTGTGAAAGAGATCATGGTCTGGCTTAAAAAAGAACACCCTTTTAAGAAGTCAAAATAACATTTTAGACTTGTTCATATGGACACTAGAGGCCAATTAACGTAGTAACAACTTGCACAAATTCCTTATGGGTTCATTTTCTAGGAGAGGACTCCTAGAAAAACTCCAAGCAGAACTCATTCTGCCAGTGTCAGGCTTGGTCACTTTACACAGAATACTTGAAAGGAGGCGGTATTAATCTTTTCAGCATCTTAAACATGGGGAAACTCTGCTACATGCGCAGAACAGGGCTTTAATCTAGATCTCCTCACTGCAGATGATCATTCTGTGGTGATGACGACTGTGGCTTCGAAACGTTACACATCACTGGATAACACAATTAAGGGCATTTACTAACCATCAGAGGAACTGTCTTAATCTAGAAGCCCCTAAAATAATATAACTACAAACTTTCTGGGTATATTATGTACCCAGAAAGAATGTACTCACAACACACACCACGCACATTAATCTTCTACTGTAGCAGTTAATGTTAGCATATTTCCATCCATCCATCCATCCATTCGCTTCCGCTTATCCTTTTTCAGGGTCGCGGGGGGCACTGGAGCCTATCCCAGCTGTCATAGGGCGAAAGGCAGGGTACACCCTGGACAGGTCGCCAGTCTGTCGCAGGGCCAACACACAGAGACAGACAACCATTCGCACTCACATTCACACCTAGTGGCAATTTGGATTATTCAATTAACCTATCCCCACAAGCTGCATGTCTTTGGACGGTGGGAGGAAGCTGGAGTACCCAGAGGGAACCCACGCAAACACGGGGAGAACATGCAAACTCCACACAGAAAGACCCCAGCCTGAACTCAGGACCTTCTTGGCAACAGTGCTAACCACCGTGCCACCGTGCTAGCATATTTAAAATACGTACATTGACACTTAAACTCTAGCCTAAGACCTACTAAACCCTAACAGACTTAAGTGACATCACATGATAACCAACTGGACCAGCTACCTGCAATGAATATTGTCAGAATCCTGCTTTGCAAAGAGTGAGGCTGTTTTTGTCAAAAAAGCATCATAAAGTAAAAACTAAATGGTTAATTACTAAGTAAACTCTGTGCTCAATATAATATTTACTTGCCTTCTCCTTATTTGATGTCAGCATATTTCTTCCTTTAACACTGAGCTCCCTTCAACAGTTGTTTCTTTTGCTGTTTTTTTTCTTCTTTTTTGGAGAAATGTGAGGTTACAGAAAGTGTGAAAAAGGAGGGCTCAGAATGATTGTGAGGAAACCCCGATGCTCCTTTGTCCATGAATATGTAGCTTACTCACCGTGATCACTTCTCTTGCCTTTTGTCCTCTTACCCTCCTCACCCCAGCCAGTCACAGCAGATGGCTGCCCCTCCTTGAGCCTGGTTATGAAGGATGTTTTTTACTGCTGAAAGGGAGTTTTTCCTTCCCACTGTTGCCAAGTGCTTGCTCAAAGAGGTTGTTTGATTGTTGGGTATCTTTCTATTATTATGGGGTCTTTACCTTACAACATAAAGTGCTTCAAGGCGACTGCTGGTGCTATATAAATAAAATGTAATTTAATTTAATTGCTTCATTTGACTTTGTGTTTCTCTGACTATGTCACATTAGCAGCTGTAGCTGATTTTCTGTGTTTCTGTCACTGAATGGGATTTGTCATGAAAAATATTTGATCAAAAACAACAACAAGACATTTTACTAAGTAAGCATTATTAATATTATGTTTCTATTTAGCTGAAATGCCTTGCTTTGGTTTTATTATTTCTGTTTGTTGACTGATCACAATATTGCAGTTGTTATTGAATTACTTTCCTTTTGGTTGGGAAATAATAAAAAAAAAAAGAGTTTTTGAAAATTAAAATCTTTTGTACTATTTTTAACCTGAGCATAAGCTATTTAAATAAGCTCATAACGACACTGTTCAGTGCAATAATCTAACTAATATAACTAAACAAAAAAACCTAATAAGATTTAACGTTGGTCATCTTCTTTTTACACTATAAGGCAATTTCAGTTCCCTTATAAGATTTTGTGCAAAGGCATGCACAGTGAAAGGAGTCCATCAAGGCAACAATATGTTGGTATTGTATGTCCACTTTCTTGCTTTAGGTGTTTCCAGGGGCAAAATTACTGCCCATGCAACCTTGCAAAAGTCAGAACCAAAAAACATCTTAAGCTACAGTTTGTTTTCACTTTTTAATTCACTTTTATTGCTGTGAAAAATTTCACAAACTGAATCTTCTACCAATGGCTTGAGCTGTGTGTGGCCGCAATGAGGGTGTTGTTGCTTACTTCCCGTTTTGCCGTCTCTGAGGACCACCACATACTGTCCCTAATTAAGGCATCTGAGCATGCTAGGTCAATGTTTCCAAAAGGACAGGCAACACAAGATAGGCTTCTCCAGAGTGTTTTTTTTTCTTTAACACCCTGTTTCACATTCATGCAGCTCTGAATATTTGCACCTAAACGCTTCCTGGTAAGAAGTCTTACTTGTAATTGGCAGCCAGTGAGGTAAGTGCCTCACAAACACATCTGTGATAGCTATTAGGCTAAAGTGTGTCTACAGTATACAGCAGGGCTGATGGCTAATAACTGTGACCTTAGAGTTGCAGCAGTGATTCCTACAGGCTTCCTATCATGCATGATGTATAGCACGCTATCTATATATTTAATAACTTACTGATATTTCCTCATCATAGTTATACCACATCCCAACAAATTTTGTTTGTAAACATTGTTTATAAATTAAAAAAAATAAACCAGCATATACCACCACTGTGACATCACTGGATCTCACTTGTAGTACATATACAAAGAAACAATATCACAATATAAATGAAAAAAGCGTAGGAGAGAAAAGAGGTGAAGCAATATCATACCAGTGCCAGGCCTCAGGCACTTAATACTGGTGGGTGAATTTGGTTGCCAGGGCAACAGAGCATCTAGCATTGCACAAGTGCTTAAATACATTTTTTATGAGACTGTATAAAATGGGGAAAGAAGAGGTGAATGGAGAGCAGTGGTGACACGGGGATCTTGTATAACGGCAAGCACACCATGACAAGTGGAGCAGCAGGTGGGCACGCAGGTCTCCATATCTCTAAACTTTGGACAGTCTCCATGGCACTGTGTTACTCTTATCAATTATATCAGGATCATGACATAATCCAGGAAAAATAAATATCCCAAAGGCAATGTAAGCAGGCGGTAATCACAGAAAATTCCCCATGTAAATAGCACGTGGAAAAAAAATGAGCTTTTATGTCGTGTTTGTCTGATATACTCATTGGTATGCGTGCTGAAAGTGTAAAAGGGAATGGCTCCTGTGTTGACTTATGGAATTCAGCACAACTATTTTATTCTGAATCTCAAATTATTTACCTGCTTCAAAAGCACAGTGGCTGAAACTGAAATCTTGCATTTGGTCAGCCATCAGTATGTGTGTATCACTGTTGAAGATAATGCCTGGTAATAAAGGTTGTGCAGCATGTCAAAGAGGAAACACGGGCAACAATTTGACATCAAAGAGAGCAGCTCCAGCAGTTTGCAGCAGGTTGGGAGAACTAGGATGAAGGATCACAGCAGCACAGACAAAACAAAGAGAAAGCTGCAGGCCTCTCGCACTTCTAATCTATCAAATTTCCAATTTGACTTGCTCTTTTACCGAGTCCCCCCCCCCCCCCCCCCCAAAAAAAAAAAAAAAAAAACCAAAAAAAACCAGATGTCGGGTTCAAGGCCCTGTGGCGAGATATTTTTGGTTCATATGGTCATCATGCAGAAATACCAGATATGATCCCAAAAATGGCATCGCTTGGCAAGAGCTTTGTTGGACTGCCTTCCCCTTTCCCTCTTAAATCCATCTCAGATCACCTCCAGTATCAGAAGCACTCAGCTAGCAAGTTGCAATAGGGGTGTGAAGATGTTTCCCAGTGGCAAAGATAAAGCTACTAATCCTTTTGCTCACAAAAGATACCAAATAGCTACTTGATGCTGGAGGATAAATATTGTATACCGTATCTAGAGTAAGTGATCTACTTCAGGCTGGCTGAGGCCATATGGTGTTCCACAGGGCCCATACTTCACTTTCACAATTCAGGAAGAGGTGCCCAGGGCTAGGATAAGTAGCTAGAAGGCTCTCAAGTGTTTTTGTGCTCTGTGGATGGATTGTAATCACTTTGAGCAGCTTGTCCTAATATCTGCACCAAACCAGCTGCTGTCCTATGTTTTCAGATCCCACCTATGTATTGCGACCCTCTGTCCTGCTTCTTTTCCTCCTGTTCTGATTTATGGTCCCAGAGGCAATGAGAATGACATGGTCTATGCATTACACAATGATTTTTCTTCCCTTTCTGTACCTCTTGTATGTTGCTCTCCTTCTTCAGTCTTTACATCTCTTCCCATTGGGATTCACACTGGTCACTGTGTTTAATATATTTGGAATTATTAGGCTAACCGCAGAATCATATATTATCCTTCTGCAATGCAATTATTACTGATATCTTGTTTTACCATTGCACAGTCGTGCTCAAATAAACATTTTAGGTCACTTTCTCACATGTGGTTCAGTTCACTTTTTCTTGGCAGTTTTATATTTACACACACACACACACACACACACACACACACACACACACACACACACACACACACACACACACACACACACACACACATTTGTAGCTAACATTAATGAAAACACAGCCAAAGCTTGCATAATTTAATGTTTAAAACTGATCAAAAAAGCAATTCACATGTTGCAGATTCAGCTATAAAAGTCTCAAAGGTATCATTTTTTTGTTCTTTTTCAGTTGTTTTAGGCCAATATGGAGTTCTGAAATACTGTATTAGATTACTGTAATAGATTTTGGCACATGCAGTGTGATGCCTGAAGGGAGACAGAATCTCAGACAACAAATACATCAGACCTAGGAGAGGTAAGTGTCAGACAAGCTTTTGAAAAAGTTTAGATCCACTGATTTATTGCTCAGTCTCTGGCCTTGCACTAGTTTCAAAACAACATTTATCTTAAAGCAGGCTCAGGCATACAGTACGTCAAAATCTGCCACAAAGACATCATAGTGATAAACACACATTTTCAAGCCACTCTAGAGATGATTAACTGCAGCAAAGATAACAGCTGAAGATTCATTGAGAAATTTAAGACTTGGGCAAAAAAAGGGCACTAATCTTGGCAGACTATGAAGCCAAGAACTACTGTAACCATGAAGAGAGAATGCTGTAGCACATTACCCTAGTTTCAGACTAGTTTTGTAGTTTTTGGTGTAAATAAGGTGGCGTAAAGAGAAAACTGCCTTTGAGGAACTGCAGGAAAGGAGACTACACTGAATCGTATCAGATTGTCCAGTCAAGGTTTGCTTACTTTGTCAAAAGATTGAGCCAGCTATTTATTGATAATTTGTTTTCACTTAAGTAATGTGGTTTTACTGGCCACAGATAATGCTTTTAAGTTTTAAAAAATAAGAATTTAAAAATTGCAAATATTATGAGATGTGTAAGCATACATTGCCAGATTAGGAGAAAGGATTAGAAGAAAGAAAGGATAAGGCTGATGTTGAGGCTCTGAGACAGCTCACCCACATCCTTTAACCAAGACCACCAGCCCAAAATGCAGGGAGTAGTTGTCTGCTGGAGTAGGATGGTGTGTGCAGGTGCAGCTGTTTGTGAAGCATATGTGGTGCACTATATTACTGATGTTTATTCTGAGAAGCAGGTGTAAGTTATGTAGAACGAATTGCATATACAATTTGACAGCTAGTGTCTGACTGCTTTATATTGGGGTGGCTGTAGCTCAGGTGGCAGAGCAGATCAGCCACTAACTAGAAGGTCGGTGGTTCGATCCCAGGCTGTTCCAGTCTGCATGCCAAATATCCTTGGGCAAGATACTAACATGTTGCTCTCCGATACATCCATCGGAGTGTGTATGAATGTTAGATGCTTAGAGTGCTAGAAGTGCTTTTATGAATGGGTGTGATTTGGTGAATGAATTAGTTGTATAAAGTGCTTTGAGTGCTCAGAAAGACTAGATGTGATGGACCGAGCAGTGAAGGAAACTTAGGCACAGGTTAAAGTCCAAAAAAAAATTTTTTATTTAACCCAAAAAACATAATTGGTTAACTCATGCAAAAAGAATCAAAATCTTGGGCCCATAAAAGAGGTCAAACTAACAAAACTCTACTCAAAGTTGACAACACAACCAATAACTCAAACAAACTGACCTAACTTAACGAGACAAAGGGGAAACTTAAATAGTGGCTGATCAGCCCACAAAAACAGGAGAAGGGGTAAAACACACAAAACCTAACTAAACCAAACATAATGAACTCCAATTCCCCCCCATGGTCCTGAGTTATGGCGTGAACCAATTTGTAGCCTTCCTTTAAAGCTCGCTCCGCTCCTTTTCCACCTCTTGGCTCCTTAATCAAGGGACTGGAACAGCTGCAACTAAGGTAACTCAGAAAACAAAAGATTAATCATACATAACAGTGTAAACTAAAATGTGTGCACTTATTTTAGAATGCAGTGTTATGTGGATATGTGAATTAACTAAACCAAAACCAGTTATTTATTGTCCTGTAAATAAATTCCTATATTTAAAGAAAGAAATGTGAATGCAAGGTTACTTATAAGCCTCTACACTAACATGGTGATATTACCACTGTGTGGCTGTAAGTGCAGCCATCACACTAGAAAAGCGCTATATAAGAACCAGTCCATTTACCATTTATTCAAATCAGATTTCCAAACTAAGTATATACTTACTCCCTCCATGGGAATTAATAGGCTAAGTAGCAGCCAGGTACTTAAATAAAGTTGATTAACTGATTGCAAGTGCAATCACCTCTATAAAAGCACAGGTTTTGGACATTTTGGAAGAATCAGTCGGTTTGCCACAATTTTCCCAGGTGTGGACATTCCAGCAACTTCATTCCCAGGTCTGACTACATTATGCAATCATTAGAGAAACTGCAAACAACCCAGCCCCATCACAGACTCTACAGGGCTAACGTAGGATGAAAATGTTCAAGTCCATAACGGTACATTTATAACGCAAATTCAAAGAACGTCAAGAAGCTGTCTAAAATATAAATAAAAACAGAACGCTGTCACTCTACAGTCTTATAAACCCACATTGTATTCTCAGTAGAATATAAAGAACATATTAAATGTTTAAACTGGGAAAATTTATCATTTAAAGAAAAACATTAACTCAGTTTGACTCAACCAACAAATCATTAAAACTTGAGACGGGACTCAAACCTTTCAAAAGTTCAACCTCATCAGTCCAATGACTAATTTTCACCATGTATTAACTGCTTTCTGGCCAAAAACAGTTGCCTAATTTATACACTTAAGTTAAACTTAACTACATAAATTATTTTTTGTCATTTAAAAATAAAAATTGAAATGCAATTGGAAATAAATGGACAAATCCCATATGATGTTAGATCCATATTACATTATAAATCTAGTTATAACATTTTAGTTTAGTGTCTTTTAAGTACAAAGTAATGCAATTAAAAAGATTAAATGACCTGTGGTGCTTAGCTTTGCGTCCTCATGCTCATGCCCACATACCTGTCTAATCTCTGCTGCACTATCCAGTAAAGAAAAATATGCCCCAAAATTATTACATGAAAACCCCTGTTGAAAAACTATTGAATAGTGACTACTGAACACCTTTTGCATGAGCCAAAAACTCAAATTCCTGCAGTTAAAAATATGCTTTGCCCTCTGCACTTTTGTGACCCACCCTCAAACCAAATTCTCAAATCCTACCTCATTCCACCAGTATGCGCCAAGCCAGTTGGGCACCAGCAGTGAAGGGTATGTGTCATTGTATCCATATCATATACCCCTCCCCACTCCCTACCCCCCACCAGTCCTGTGGATCTGTGTAGCATTGGTGATGAAAAATGACAAAACTGTCCAATTAGTAACCCATCTGTCTTCATGACATCATAGTCAGTTCTCTTGGTGGGTTTTCAGATCCACTGTGAATACAAAATAGCTTAATAATACTTCTGCTCAAAGAAAACAAAAGTAGAATGCTGTACAACTTGATATTATTTCTAAAAAACAAAAACTTTGCAGTGTGCAGATTTCTCTATAAACACAGTGTAGTGATAGGTCATTCACATTTCTAAGGCCCAGTTTTTGCAATATAACCACAGACATGTCAGTCACTGCTCTGTCAAGTAAAGTGCCGATTTTTTCCTCCATCTCCTCCAAAAGGAAGATGGGATGACAACTTTGGCTGCACGTGGCTATTCCCAAGCACTGGTCGCTAAGATACATCTACTGTTCTCTCTCCAGCCACTTGTTTTGCTTTCACTCAAGATGAAAGAAAAAAACCCTCTTTAATACATTCCCAGATGTCACAAGTACATTTCAGCTGAAAATGTCTGTCTACCTTGCAGGCAACTGCTTGGCTGAAATTCAAAGAGCAATGCATGATTAGAATAATAATCACCCCGCACTGGATATTTGTGACACCCTCTAGCCTCAGTGATGTATAAGCTATCAAATCAGAAAGATGACAGATGTTATGTAAATTAACACATCCGACCCCCAAAAAAGTCAAAGTCCACCATACAGATATGATTTATTGTCAGATGGGACAGCAGGATTGTCTTTTTAATGAACTACCACAAAGGAAACCCTGCTGTCATTTGACAAAATAGTGTCCACTCTGAATCCCTCTGTGACACTGACTTAATTGAGAATTGTGTGAGATAAATCAAAGGATAAGTTTTATACCATACCTAGACCTGGAGTTTTGAGTGTTAACAGTAATGCTGCATAAAGACAGATTACCGTATAAAAACTAAACTATTTTGTCTCTTTTAATACTGCAGGGTCAGAGAAAGAAATGTGAGCCAGACTTCTATCAAAATACCTCGTAATAGCACCCTAAAATCATGTGGAAAAAAAACCTTAAAGGTGCACGAGGCAAGATTTTTGTAGAAAAAGAAATACAACCTCATCTTTCAGAATTTTATGGAGACCAACAGACACGCTCAGCCTCACTTGTTAAGAGCTCACATCTGCTGAGGGAATTAAAACTTGTTCAAAAGCATCTGATAAGTACTTCATTCAGAAAAGGGAGGACTCACTGCCCCTTACAACAGGGTCTCCATTAGCTTAAAGGGTAAAAAAAACGATAATCATACATAATAATTCTACACACATACAGATGTAAGCGAGTATCTGCAAGTATATACAAATACACATAAATATTCATGTAAACGCACATATATGCATATTTACACATGTATACAAATACAGAGTAAATTTGGGTATAATAGGCATTATACATGAAGAAATATTTTAAAGTTAAATGGAGTTTCAGAACCATGCCAGTACAATGGCTACAGTATGGTAATGCTGCCAATAAACAATATAGTAGTAATATTAACAACAATGCTAGCAGTGGGTGTGATATACATGTATCTCATTTATTAACAATATATGAGGATATCACATTTGTGTACTGATAATCAGGCAACTTCACCAGATAATTTATTGATGACTGAGTGAGTAGACATTTTTTCACATTTTTACAATAGGGCAATAAGAGTAAGTACTGTACGCCTAGTTATTCAGAAAATAAAAAGGTAAATAAATGTATAAATAATAAATAATAAGCACCAATTTCTTTTTCTTGTCAGGAAACCTCATGATGGCATTGTTGTCTCGCAGTTACTGCGAATAAATACAGACATAGTAATGAGGAAGTTTGATTACATTAGCTTCCCAGCACATTAACATAATGGCACAGTCTCATTAGTGCAGAGCAGTGTTTTATTTGATAGATAGGTTTTGAGTTGGGCTAGATAGACGGAGGGTTTGGATGAAGACAGCTCAACAAATGAAGATGTACCTGACGCTTCCTGATGATGAGGAATCATTTTTGTACCATTCATTTGTCAGATTACTTCAAAGCAGAATGAGAGCATAAGAATGATGAA
Source organism: Aulonocara sp. 'chitande type north' Nkhata Bay (assembly GCF_057382095.1). Classification (NCBI taxonomy): domain Eukaryota; kingdom Metazoa; phylum Chordata; class Actinopteri; order Cichliformes; family Cichlidae; genus Aulonocara; species Aulonocara sp. 'chitande type north' Nkhata Bay. The sequence goes on along the minus strand of NC_141363.1, from coordinate 9,920,599 downwards.
GTTAGGCGATATGAGCCCTGAATGGCACAGGAGAGACTGACTGATGAGCGACTCTTGAGATACCTCAACTGCCTTCAACCTATTTTGATAAATGAGCAACTGCTTTCCAACTAGAAATGCTAAAGCCAGAAGCTAGAAGTGACATGCTTTCTTTCTTCGATTAAACTGCGTAAATACGACACTCTAAATTTCGTTAAAAGAAAACTACCTGTCCTGAGGTGCTGACTTCTGGTATCTGCTACATGTTTCCAGTGACTTTCAGCAGGCGTGTCACTGTGTGCGAACCCAAGCGTTTCAGACTTGTCGAGTCGTGGTCAGTTAATGTGTTTTAACCTTTTCAATTACATCAGCTTGTACTAAACAAAGACTTTGACGGTGTAAGCCGATTTTCTTCTTCGCTTCAATCCTAATTGAGTCTCATCGAGCTGCCGATTGGATCTTGATAGGTCCCGTCGTCAGCTGATTGCATGCCAGCTGTAATTTCTTTTTTAATCTAATTAAATCAATTGGGAATGTTAAAGAGATTTATTGCTACTAAGTCTCTTTAGCAATTCCACCAAGTATGGGTATTTATTCATCATAATCTGGACCTTTAAGTAAATTAATATGGTACAATAACATGGCGTTTAATTACCAAAAATGGCTTACATGTAATTATTTCTGCTTTATTGTGAATCTACAAAGATTGTTGTTTTTTTCCCAGGCCTTAAATTAAATCCTATGTACTTTCTTTCTTTTTTATTAATATTGCAGAACAAATGGTTGCTCAGAGCTCAAAAGTGGATCGAGTATAATAGATTTCTAAACAGTCGTAAAATTGTATTATCTATTGTTTGTGCTGTGCCGACTAGCCCTAAAATGGAGTTTAAATTGGCAGGCTAACTCACAGAGGTTGACGATGCCCTGAAACGCAAAAACAATCACTTCATTTGTCACACTTAAATTCCTGTGGAGTGATATTTCCAGATCCCAAGACATACAGTCTGTACATCAGAAACTCATTACACGCTTATTACCAGGCAATTAAGCAGCATTGTGCATGCGAGCCAGTTCCAGAGATATCTGACACTACTTGTTATGCTGAATAATAAGCTAAAAAACGGCAATGTTGTCCCTAAATATACAGGTAGCCGTGTTTATAATATTGTGCCCCACACTTTAATATGTTCTGTGAATTGTCGAGCTCAGTGGGCTGCCGCTAGACTGCAATATTAGCTTTCTGAGTTACACCAAAATTAAACTTTGATTTAAAGTGAGATAGCCAGACACTGGCTGCTATCTTCTTATGAATATGTTGCCATTTGTTTTAGTTCACTTTCTATTGGAAGCTCTCAAAATGAAAGTGTTCTAAATGCAATCCTTTCACACATTCATAACATGGATTCTGTATATTATTACCAATGTAAAAGTAATATTCATTTATATTCAAACAAATACAAATATTTTTATTGGGATCCCAGGTGCAACAATATGCTTAAAAAGAGAAACAAAGAAAACTACATTTCTTAGCTTATGTTTAGCCCTAGTATGTGGTCAGTACTGGTGGCTCTTAAAACCTCTGGTGTACAAAGTAGTAGTTTCTGAACACTGGCCTCTGTACTGAGTGCCTGTCTGAGACTTTGTTGTAATGAGCCCAGGGAGGTTTAAAACAGCATATTCAGTCTCTCTATGGTATTTTCTGCCCAGCCTGTTCATCCACTAATCCCTCTTTTGCAGATTCCCATGGTAAGGTAAACTGAGGGAACAGTGCAGTGGTTGCAGTTTACCCGTTGTTGGGGGAAAACTCTGCAAAAGACCCAGGAGAAATAAAGACACAATGAGACAAAGTTACTTTCTTTATCAAACGTGTACACGGGTGAGCTGCGAAGAACAACTCACGCCATGCACAGTGGCTTGGTAATTTTTATAGGAAAGACAGTGAGAACAGGATAAGAAAATAATAAACAGATAAAATAAAACAACTCCATATATGGTGCTAGTCTCGTCAGCAGACAGCTAGGGAAGATAAAACAATCTAAAACAATATGTCCCAGAAACAAGATGTCTTTGCTGGGAAAGTCTAAAGGATAATTCTAAACTAATCTAAACATAGACAAAGGGCATCTTTGTACATTTAAAAGAAGGTAAAGAAACATAGAATCATTTTTCCTGTAACACCCGTGAATGTTGGTGACCACTTTGGATATAATTTATTGTACTTCATCTCATGAAACAGGTGACTTCACAATTTTTAGATGTATTATATGGGGGAAAAATGGCAAACCAGTTGTGACAACCATGACTTTCTTCTTTGTCAAGTATCACTTTTTTTGATTTACTAACCAGATGGCTTGTCTGCATTTGCTTTGTGTTATTGTACTTTTTGTTTAATATTATTTAGTTACCATTGCTTTTTTGGGCCTCAGCATATTATAGAGCACATAACTCTAGCCAATTTACAAGCAAAAGATGACTACAACACTTCTATTTCAAGTGTTCTACTTCAAAGTACAACAGACTGCAAGTATACAAATATGTCTTAATACAACAAGCAAATGTTTTATTGCAATAATTATATTTGTTTGGATATGCACATAGAAACTGGGAGAGTCAACCTCACCCCAAAATTTCTCTGTTAGTCCTTTAGTTCAGTAAATATTTAACGTTTTTATAATATTGTTCTAGTGTCACGACACCGTCATTCTGACAGAATTAAATTACACTATATATAATTAAATACCCCTCAAAAGGTACTGGGTGGATTTGGTTTTAATTTAGTTCAGGCATTCATTTCCTTCTAGAAATTAGTTATAATAATTTTGGGAGTCTCTTAATGTTTTATCTAATGTCATCATCAGGTTAAATAACTCACTCTGACTACTAATTTGGTAAGCACATAGCAGTATTAGAGCAATTCTCAAAGCACATTACCTCATTTCCTAAATCAACTGTTGATTTAGGAAATGCTGCCCATATTTTTAACAATGCAGTGTAACTTTGATGATTTATGAATGAATCGTGTGTTTTATGAGTATACTTAACTAATTCAGGCCTTTGCCTTTGATGCAAGAGCATTGGGACAGTGACTACATTACATAACTTCCACTCAATGTATTCAAACGTTTACAGAGTTGCAGTGTATGTGGAGGTTTCTTCACACTTCAGAAAATCTGTGCCCCCTGTGAAGCCGGAACTTTAGGCACACACGTTTCTGATCTCCTCCTTGACAAATCACTTTGATGGTGACTCGCTTGTCTGTTTGCATTCTGAGCAACTGTCCTGAATTTTGTACAAGTCAATTTTGCTGGCTTGTATGCATGTGGTACTTTCAAATTGTCTCATTTCCTCCCTCGGACTGTCAGGGGAGAGAATGCAAAATGTCATGGTTTTAAAAAATTATACCTCAGGAAGTGGCATGATGACTTTGTACCTGTCAGTCAGGCTTACACTGAGCTATATTCAAATGTTCATTGGTACTCTTCTTTGTGCTTTGCTTCATTTTTGTCATATGGTTACCATAGAAACAACACAAGGAGAAATTTTGCAGTGATGGCTCTGTTGGTACCTGTGAGAAAAGTTTAGTTTTCTTAATCCTATCCTTGCAACGGATGCAGTATTATTAGAGCCCACTACTCATAACACATATGGGGGTCAGTTCAGTAAAAACAAATCACACTACTTGTAACTTCAAGGCACACAAACACACAAAAAATGTGCAAATGTGTCCTATTTGTCACGTTTACAAAGCTACACATGACGTGTATGCACATGCAGGGGTTTATTTCCACTTCCATGTTTAGTCATTTCATCTGTTGCATATAATGCTGCTAATTTGCAGGTTTTTGACAGTGAACGGAACACCAATAAGGAAGCAAAATTTCAAGGCGAAAAACTCACTGGAGAAGTGGAAAAATGAAAATAGGTGCTATTTGGTTGTTTCAGGTCTGGAAACGTTACAAAATAGAGGCTATCAACTCTCTCTGATACAGTATTTGTGAATGGTAAATAGCGCATTTTGTGTGTGAAAAACACAATCTAAAATGTTGAGAAGAAATACAAGTGAGTGTGTTTTTATGAAAAATTCTGTATATTTGTCAATTCTAAAAAACAAATTTCATGTGGGAAAAGGCCTTTTTTTTACCCATACATCCAACCCCCAGTGCTTTCAAACATGAAATAAAGCATTGCCTTGCATGGCAAAATAAATAATTGTAAATAATCATGTAAAATATTAGAGAAATGTATAATTCAGGCAAAAATCATTTGCCAGAATAGCACATAACAGATTCAATACCTCCACTGATTAGCTTGATTACAGTACAAGAACAAATTGGAATGATGTTCCAATTTTTTGTAATTTGTTCAATGTTTAATGAAGTTTGACATTAACCCAAACACACCATTAGCTTTGTGCTGACCTCTTTATAATTCAAACTAATTATTTGTGACCTTTAACTTTACAATTTCGGTTGTTTCTGTCATCAAAATAAACAACGCACACCTCTAAACAGCATCCCGTGCAAATTTATGCTGCTTTACTTATTCCAGTGTGCATCAAGAGATGCTTTTAGGATAACTAAAGTAGAGTAGTTTGTTGTGCTGACTGCCAAATGTATTCTGAATGAATTATTAAGCTGTTTTTTGTTTTTTCTGCACAGAAAAACAATCACAAAATACAAGTTTAAGAAAATCTTCCAAGAAATGATTGCACATTACTTGAAGGTTAACACTAGCACATTAATTTAAGACATCACGATAATTACCAGGAATGCATATTTTTCTTTTCATATTTTTCTGACAGCTTTTACACACTTGGACTGGCAAATAGAGGCAAAATCTGCTGCACCATTTTCATAGCACAGAGACTGCATGTTTTCAGTAATACCAGCAGCAGATGGTGCAAGGACTGAATTCAAGCTAGCCAGTAGCAGACTCGAGCTTTGAAGTGTTCTTCAAAACAAACATATGTGCAATAGAGGATGGTGGCACAATGTAATTCTGGCAGACATATGTGAGGTTTTGGGGAAATGTGTGTATGACTCAGTTTTTTAGAAACAGTGTTGATTTGGCAGGAAAAGGGTGACCTGCACTCTTAGGTCTCCAATTTATATGCTTAATGTTATTAAAAATCTTAAGCAATGAGGCTTTGCCGTGGGTGAGAACCTTTCACATTAATCTCGCATACTTACTTAATTGTAAATGTATGTAAAATAAGGCCTTGGTTGTCTCTTTTTTCCCTCCTATACATTTTACTGTTCACATGATTCTTACAAATGCTGTATGGCAAACTTGCTGAGACCTTATTCCAGCTGTTGGCCTCTCTGGTCATCAGGCCTTTTAACTTTCACATGCTAATATTTAAAATTTACAGGAAACCACAGTTTTAAAGGGCCTAAACTTTGGAAGAGGCTTCTTCAGCTCATCAGATCAGTTAATATGTAGTTTGTATTAAGCGACTGCTCAATCTTTCACACTTTATTTTTGGCTCTAGTTCACACATTTACACCCAGTTAGTGGTGTTAACGTGGGTCTCCTCCCAAGAGGCAAAGACACAAAGGAAAAACACCCACCCATTATTATATTTGTTTGCATGCTTAGCAACTTTTGCTAGGCATTTACTTTAAATGCCGCCTGGTGTGCTGTGACATTATTTTGAAGAATCAACTATAAAAACGTTTTTTTAAATCCTGGGATTAAAAAATTATACCTAACCAATGTAACGTCCAGTGAAGGGAATAACGGAGTTACAAGTAACGGCGTTACTAACAGAGTTACTTTTTTTTAGAAACGAGTAATCTAACTAATTACTATTCCTATTGTCTGTCCGCAGACGATCACTTTTTGGCGCAACACCTGGAGCTAAGGGGGCAAAACACATGCATTCTGCTGACCATTCATTCTGGGAGAGGGCGGGTCAAGTTTCCTCCCTCCAATCAGATCCCAGTTGAAAACTTTTCAAAATGAATGTCACGGACCCGGTTCCGGGGACTCGGGGTTCGTGAACAGTGTGGACCTTTATTGTTATTAGTGTATTGGATGTATGTTTGCTGCACTGTGCTCTTGTGTTCCATGCTGGTGTGTGTACGTGTGTGTGTGGCTGGAGGATGAAGGACAGCCACCTGCAGGCCTGATGGGTGTGGCCCTGCCAGCTGCTGGTCACGCCTAGCTTCCCACACACCTGCTTCTGATCAGGATCGTCGGGGGAGCTACTTAACAGAGCGATGGAGCTTCCTCCGGCGCAGGATCGTTGAGTTAGACTCCATGTCAGTGTTTATAGTGCTGGTCCGTGTATGCCTGCTGGAGTTGGTGCCATAACGGCTGTGTCTGTGTTTTTCCTCAGGAGAGTGGAACACAGGACTGCAAGACACACGGCGTGTGTGAAGGCACAGGGGCAGAGAGCACGGGATACCAGAACTTGGGAGAAGACACGTCACGGGAGTCGAGGGAGCACTTTTGGAGATTTAATGTGTGGTGTACATTTACCTCACTGTAAATAAACCCACTGTTCATTCCACTAAGTCCAGCGTTTGGGTCCTTTCTCCAACATCTCCCACGGTCTGCCCCCCAGACCGTGACAATGAAGTTACATAATACATTACGAAAGTGTAGAGCTGCCACCCAGGCAAAAGAAAAATAGAGCTTTATCACGTTATAACGTGTAAAGTTTATTGTTCTAACAAATATAAATAACAAATAAATATTATATTGTACAAACGTGATAATTATATTGTAGGAACGTGATAATTATGTATATTGTAATAATGTCATATTATATTGTTCAAACGTGAAAGGTATATTATACTAACATGATAATATATTGCTAGAACAATAAACTTTTCACGTTATAACGTGATAAAGCTCTATTTTTCTTTTGCCTGGGTGGCAGCTCTACGCTTCCATAATACATAGTTTAACCAAATAATGTAAGTTTTAATTCATGTGTTTTAGATAAAGATGAAAAATATTGTTAGGTGACGGCTGTGTGCGGACAGGGATAGGACCCAAGATGCAGACTCCAGAGAGAAACTTAAACCAAAACAGCTTTAATGCTGAACTCAAACATAACATAACTGGAAAAAGGTCAAAAATAAACTAACACCGGCGGATTGACAAAAACACACAGCAAAATAAACGGTAGATCGCGACACGGACACAGAGAAACACAGGGCTTAAATACACAGAAGGAGCAATCAGGGAATGAATAACAGGAGGGAAACACAGCTGGGGCAAATCAGAACTGACGAGACAAAAGGAAGCGTAAACTGAACACACTGAGATAAGACCGAGACCTTCAAAGTAAAACAGGAAACACATAACACAGACTCACATGCAGGCACTACAGAGGGAACAGAGACGTGGGACCAGGGCAGACACAAACACTGACTGAACACGGGGATATAGGAACTAAGGATACACAGAGACGCGAACTAGACAAGGGGATACAGGTGATAGGGGAGACAGAGCAACTAAAGAAGACAGAAATAAACCATAAGACAGAACTCAAAGAAACCAAAGACTAAAAAGTATAAATAATATAATAAACTCAAATACCCTGGGTCAACGACCCAGGCATCCTAACAGTACCCCCCCCCCCCCCCCCCCTAAGGGCTGGCTTCCAGACAGCCCAAACCAAAACACCAAAACAAAAAAAAAACCAACCAGGGCGGGCGGCGGGGGAAACAGGATGGAGGGCTCGAAACAAAACCAAACAAGGAGCCAGAAACAAAAAAAAAAAGAACAAACAATGGAGCCCGGAAAGCAACAGAACAAAAAACAGGCTCACGACAGGCGCAGGCGGCCAGGAAAAACAGTTCACAAAAAGTTCAGGGGGCCGACCCGGAGGCTGACAGCACAATAGTCCAAACCCGGGCAGTTCAGGGGGGCGGCCCGGAGGCTGACGGCCCAAAAGCCCAGAAAACAGTTCAGGGGGCCGGGCAGGCAGGAGACACCGGCGGCGGCGGAGCAGGTCAGGAGGCCGGCCGAGCGGGAGGCACTAGTGGCGGCGTAGTTCAGGGGGCCGTCCATGACGGCGGCGTAGTTCAGAGGGCTGTCCATGACGGCAACGACGTCCAGTCATCGGCCGGACAGGACGTGCAGGACGAGCAGGCCGGACAGGACGTGCAGGACGAGCAGGACGTGCAGGACGAGCAGGCCGGACAAGATGTGCAGGAACAGACAGCATGGAGACCTCAGGAGCAGACGAAGCTGAAACCTCGGAGGCTGGACCAGGCGGAGCTGCAGAGGCTGGGGCCGGACCAGGCGGTGGAGCCGGTGGTGGCTGAACGGCCTCGCCAGAACCATCAGCAGACACTGGGACGTGCTGGCTGGGTCCTCCCGGACCCCCACCTGACGAGACAGGTGGCTGAACGGGCCCCTCGGACCCTCCAGCGGAGACAGGTGGCTGAACGGGCCCCTCGGACCCTCCAGCAGGAAGAGACAGCTGAAGCGGTTCCTCAGACCCTCCAGCGGAGGCAAAAGGCTGGACGGGCCCCTCGGACCCTCCAGCAGGAACAGGCGGTGGAGCAAATGACTGAGGTGAGAACTGAGCAGGTGACTGAGCTGACAGGTGAGCTAATGTTTGAGCTATGGAGAGAAGTTTAAGTTGTATTGACTGTTGTAACGATGGTAGTAATGGTGGGTGAGGTGGTGGATGAGCACTAAGCTGAGCTATGCCTTCCGAGCCTACGGAAAACTGCTGGACGGGCTCACCTGAGCCTCCAGCGAGGACAGAAACCGGTGCAGGGGTCTGCTGGGCAGTAGCCGCTCCCACCCGCGGAATAGGCACGGGCGCAGAGACTAGCGGAGCCTCAGCCGGCCTGGAAACTGGAGCAGGGACAAACTGGGCCCTAGCCCCCCTCACCCGAGGAACTGATACAGGTGCAGGAGACGGCTGGACCGCAGCTGCCCTGGGCGGAGGAACACCGGAAGGCAAAGGAGCAGGCTCACTGAAAACTGGTTCATCAAAAATAGGTGACGACCCTTTCCCACCACGTTTAACAGTCCGTACAGTCTTAGGTTTAGCAGTGTTCACAGTCTCAGAAAAAACAGACTCGGCAAACTTGGGTTTTAGCTTGTTCCCACTCCAACGAGCAGACCTCGAACTAAAAATCCCAGACGAATGCTTATTGTGATGAACTAGCGCGGGACGATTCAAACCAAAACTGGCCTCCCAATCCAAATCCTCGTCGAGAAAAGAAATCCCAAAAGTGTCTGACGTGAGTTCATAGTCTTTACCGTTTAACGGCTCAGGTGGAGTTTGGAAAGTGTAGTCCTTTTGACTCACCACCGGAGGTTGCTCAGACGTGTCCATATGACGGCGACGTGAGCGCCGTTTCCTTTGGGCAGAGGTAGCTGGCGGTGTGAGCAACTGAGCCTCCGGTGCACAGAACGGTGACGCTGAGGATGGAGCGTGAGCGCCTGAAGCCACACGGAGGACTCCCAACTGAAGCGGCCGCATCTTGAGTGCCAGCGGAGCAACAGGTGGAGACTTCTGACAGCTCCGGGGACCACCGAGAGCCAGCCGAGTGCCATGGAAAATGCGCCTGACGTCAGGGGTGAGCCATGGCTTCCAGCGGAGTTCCTCCTCCAGCTGGGCAAAGGCTGCTCGGCGTCGCTCCTGAAGTTCAATGTCTGCTGGGTCTATAGTATGGTCGCGATCTTCTGTTAGGTGACGGCTGTGTGCGGACAGGGATAGGACTCAAGATGCAGATTCCAGAGAGAAACTTAAACCAAAACAGCTTTAATGCTGAACTCAAACATAACATAACATAACTGGAAAAAGGTCAAAAATAAACTAACACCGGCGGATTGACAAAAACACACAGCAAAATAAACGGTAGATCGCGACACGGACACAGAGAAACACAGGGCTTAAATACACAGAAGGAGCAATCAGGGAATGAATAACAGGAGGGAAACACAGCTGGGGCAAATCAGAACTGACGAGACAAAAGGAAGCGTAAACTGAACACACTGAGATAAGACCGAGACCTTCAAAGTAAAACAGGAAACACATAACACAGACTCACATGCAGGCACTACAGAGAGAACAGAGACGTGGGACCAGGGCAGACACAAACACTGACTGAACACGGGGATATAGGAACTAAGGATACACAGAGACGCGAACTAGACAAGGGGACACAGGTGATAGGGGAGACAGAGCAACTAAAGAAGACAGAGACATAAACCATAAGACAGAACTCAAAGAAACCAAAGACTAAAAAGTATAAATAATATAATAATAGTTTAATAGTTTAATTATTTATATAGCACATTTAATTACAACAGGAGCGTTGACCAAAGTGCTGTACAAGAATACAACATACATAATAAAACAACTTAGAGTATTAATAAATAAACTCAAATACCCTGGGTCAACGACCCAGGCATCCTAACAAATATGGGTTTCTACTGGGTTTATCTATGCAGCATATTACCTATTACTGTTTTGAATCCTGAGCTCTAATATGCTATATCTTGGCTACTTCCACACGTACACGTCCTCTCACACGCTCCTGCACACCAAATCTGGAACTACTGTCCATCATGTGTCGTCCTTTTTATCTACCTCGGGAATTTACATCGGTCGTTGTAAGTGCCGTTTATATTCCACCACAAGCGGACACGGTCACCGCCTTATGCGAGCTGCATGAGGCACTCACACAGCACCAGACACAACACCGGGACGCTGCGCTTATTGTGACGGGGGACTTTAATAGCGCCAACCTCAAACGCGCAGCGCCGAACTTTTATCAACACATCACCTGCCCCACCAGAGGTGAAAGGACACTGGACCACTGCTACACTACGGTCAAGGACGGCTACAAGGCACAATCCCGCCCTCCTTTTGGCAAATCTGATCACGCCGCCATCTTCCTCATCCCAAAACGCAAACAAAGGCTGAAACAGGAAGTTCCGGTTCAGAGGAAGGTTGCGCGCTGGACGGATCAATCGGTGGCCGCGTTACAGGACGCACTCGATGACGCAGACTGGGGCATGTTCAGAAACAGCTCCGATGATGATGTCAACGTGTTTACGGAAGTGGTTGTGGGATTCATCGGGAAACTAGCGGATGATACCGTGGAGACAAAGACTATCACAACGTTTCCCAACCAGAAGCCGTGGGTTGATAAAACCATCCGCGACGCTCTGAGATCCCGCACCGCTGCCTACAACACGGGACTCACGACGGGGGACATGGACCCGTACAAAGCCGCGTCATATAATGTGCGGAGGGCGGTGAAAGAGGCGAAGCAGCGCTACGGGAGGAAACTAGAGTCACAACTCCAACAGAGTGACTCTAGGAGCCTGTGGCGTGGACTAAGGACAATAACGGACTATAAAGCACCAACAACTGGTATGACGAACGCGGCCGTGACTCTGGCAGACGAGCTGAACACTTTCTATGCTCGCTTCGAGGCTGCAGCTAAGGACTCCAACGATGCTAGTGTTAGCGGCGCTAACGGCTGCAGACAGGAAGATACTGCCAGCACCGGAAACGTGCTCGTCATCTCCGAGCATGAAGTAAGGAGAGCCTTCAAGAGAGTGAACACCAGGAAAGCAGCAGGACCAGACGGCATCCCAGGTCGTATCCTAAGAGACTGCGCATACCAGCTAGCTCCTGTGTTCACTGAGATATTCAACATCTCTTTATCTCAGTCGGTGATCCCCACATGCTTCAAAGAGTCCATCATTGTTCCTGTCCCGAAGAAACCCCACCCTGCTTCTCTCAATGACTATCGCCCTGTAGCCCTCACCTCAGTAGTGATGAAGTGCTTTGAACGCCTGGTCAGAGACTTCATCATTTCTTCACTACCAGACACACTGGACCCACTACAGTTCGCTTACCGTCCAAATCGTTCCAAAGACGATGCCATCTCTCATCTCCTCCACACATCACTCACTCACTTGGACACTAGAAGGGGGAATTATGTTAAAATGCTCTTCATAGACTACAGCTCTGCATTTAACACCATAATTCCCTCCACACTCACCACCAAGCTGGAGCATCTGGGACTCAGCTCATCTATGTGTCTGTGGATCTCCAACTTCCTAACTGGCAGACCACAGGCAGTAAGGATGGGCGGACATGTCTCAGCCTCCACCACTCTCAGCACTGGAGCCCCCCAGGGGTGTGTTCTGAGCCCCCTGCTGTACTCTTTGTGGTGGAGCTGGCCACTACCAGCTCCACCACCATCATCAAGTTTGCTGACGACACCGTCGTGGTGGGCCTGATCTCTGATAACAACGAGACGGCCTACCTGAAGGAGATTAGGAATCTGGAGAACTGGTGCCAGAGGAACAACCTCCTTCTAAACGTCAGTAAGACAAAGGAGCTGATAGTGGACTTCAGCACTAAGCAGGAGAGGAACTACCAGACCCCTGTCATCAACGAGTGCCCAGTGGAGAGAGTGGACAGCTTCAAATACCTCGGAGTTCACATCACGCAGGACCTGTCATGGTCCTGTCACATCAACACCGTGGTGAAAAAGGCCCGTCAGCGTCTCTACCACCTCAGACGCTTGAGAGACTTCCAACTGCCCTCCAAGGTGCTCAGGAACTTTTACTCCTGCACCATAGAGAGCATCCTGACGGGAAACATCTTAACCTGGTTCGGGAACAGCACCATGCAGGACAGACGAGCTCTACAGAGGGTTGTGCGGTCAGCTGAGCGCACCATCCGCTCCGAGCTCCCTGACCTGCACTCAATCTACAGCAGGCGGTGCTGGACCAAGGCCAGGAAGATCATGAAGGATCTCAGCCATCCCAACAACAGACTGTTCTCTCTGTTGAGGTCAGGAAAGCGATTCCGCTCCCTGAAGACCAACACAGAGAGACTGAGGAGGAGCTTCTTCCCGCAGGCGATACGGTCTCTCAATCACACCACCACACAGTACTGACCCACACATACAGTTCTTACACACACTGGACATTCTGGACATTGGTTTCACTTCATTACTTAAATCACGCTGCTGTTATTGTGTATAAATTTATTTATATTTCTTCATACATTCTTATATAGTTCTATATTGTGTATTTTGTTGTACAGTTATTTTATTTTCAACTTTAATTTATATATTTTATCTTATTCTTCCCAGTTAAATTTACCCTTCATTCTAATTTGTGTTGTACAGTTATTTCATTTTTAACCTTAATTTATATTTTATTCCTTCCTAGTTAAATTTACCCTTTTTAATTTTTCATATTTATTTCCTATCTTATTCATAGCCTTTTCCTTTTTTGTTTTCTTTAGGTCACGAGCAGTTGTCCAAGCATTTCACTACATATCGTACTGTGTATGACTGTGTACGTGACAAATAAAATTTGAATTTGAATTTACACGGGTATTTTTGAAAACTGAGATTTTCCGTTTTCGTTTTAAAAAATAATCCCGTCCACACGTAAAAGCAGAAATGAAGGAAAACGCTGCTAGGAACATGCCAAAGCAAAAGGTGGCGATATATTCCTAACCATGTAGAAATGTTGGCCAATCAGAAGTCTAGAAGCCTCGGTGGGAAATAGTAAACAAAGCTGGGGCATAGAAGCAGAACCCAGTCGTATGTGTGGAGGGACACTAACTATGTGTGTATATGTAAGCATTTAAACACTGCACAGAGTACAATTAACAGTAACAGTATTGTAGAAATTCATTTCACCGAAACAATAACGTGGCGCACAGTGTGATGTCAAAAAAGGCGCACACCTTCGACGCTGTTTTCTGCGTTTTCTCAGTTTTTCTCGTCCACACGTAAATGCAAAAACGGAGTTTTCGAAAATATCCACCCTGGCCAGAGTTTTTAGAAATCTCCGTTTTCAGTGACCGAAAACGCCGTTTACGTGTGGACAGAAGGTGCAAACGCATAGAAAAATCTGCGTTTTCAGAAATACCCGGGTACGTGTGGACGTAGCTCTTGTCAAGTGCAGAAAGCAAAGGTGTTAATGGAGAATCAGCCTCAACATCTATGAAACACTTTATCTTGGGCTTATGTTATAATCACAACTGTGATTGTATGAGAGAAGAGTTTTAAGTTTAAAATGGGTCACCGGTTAGGTCTCAAACAGCTGACTTACAAATAATGCTTGGACAGAGAAAGTGAAAGTCAAATGAAGACACATGAATGTCGTACAAATTAAAAAGCCTCTTATAAACTAACGTGCTTGTTTAGTTTGAGTCTGCTTGTTTCATGATACTGTATGCATGAAAGACAGAAATAGAATTTTTGATTTTTTATTAAAGCATATTAAATTGAGAAAAACACCTCAATTTATGCAAATAAACATTTTTTTTGTTTACACAATTAGAAGAAATTGCAGTATTTTTTAGATCTCCGTAGACTGAGGATGATTAAAATTATTCACCTCATGGACATAATGGTTAAATTAGATTAAAAAGCTTAGAAAACTTTTATCACATAATAACACTCTTGGAAATACACGAATAATAAAGTTTAGTCCTTTTTAAGTCATGACCATAAGTGTTTACACAGCAATCAAAAACGACAGCGTGGAGCATCACAGATGCAGAAAGATGAAGAAATATTGATGGATTTATGATGATGAAGAACATAATCTTTATTTCACAGGAAAGGTGATTGAAGGAGAGATAGAAGGGGAATGGAGGTAGGGTGGTGGTAAGGCAGTGAGGCTGGAGGAGATGAAGTAAAAGGTAGAGAGTTAATGGATGAAAGCTTGAGAGAAGGAGAGGGGGAAAGAGAAGAAGGAGTGGAGGGATGGGGAAGAGAAGGAACATTCAAAGGAGGAAAGGATTAAAGGTGGAGGGGTGAGAGTAGGGAAGATGAAGCGAGGGGGAGGCATTACTCAACCTAACCTGACACGAGCCATCATTCTCTTCAACCTTTGTGTCACTGGGACCTTTTTTCCTTTGGAACCAGCTCAAGACACCACTCTTTTTCTTGGCTTTCTTCTCCTGTTCTTGCTCCTTCTCGAACTGTTTTATCTTCTTTTCAGCTGCTTCTTTGCTGCTTTTACTTTTACTTTGAAAAAAAAAACACATTTTCGTCGCTTCTTTTTCTTGCCTTGTCAGATGTTTGAGTGCTTTGTTACACTTTTGTGTTTGTTGTGTACCATTTCTGTTTTTATTCCTATCGCTTCTATCATCTCCTTTCGCTGTGGTTTCTGGACTTCCAACGATTCCGTATTTGCAATTTCAGCTTCCATCTTTGCAAAAAAGACGATGCTCAATTTCATTTTTTGCGTCCTTTTTTTACTTTTTCCTTCTCTTTCAGTGTTTTCCAGATTTTGAATAATTACGTTTTTGTATTCCCTTCTTTTCCTGTGGTACCCATTTTTCTCCTCTTTTGCATTTTTCTGTGATGCTGAAAAATATAATGTAGTGTGACTCCCAAGTTCCTGTGCTAAATTCAGTAATCCAAATATGAGCCGTATGAGTTATTATAATAAATTCTGAACTAGAGATATAATTATGTTATTACTTCATTACAAAGCTGCTTCAGTTATCTGCATGCCAAGCAAATAGGAGGAAAGAAAAATGCAAATTGTATCTGTTGCTTCCAGTGCAGTTGTGCTACAATCAGTTGTTTTGATGTGTAGGGAGGAGGTGGAGGGATCTTTAACATTTGAGGAGTTTTTATATTTTTATTGCACAAAAGGAGAAGTGTGTGAGGTTAAAGCTAATACTGTTAAGATAACAATGGCTCTTTGCATACACATGCTAACATAAAGCTAGCGAGTGTTAGGATGCCTGGGTCGTTGACCCAGGGTATTTGAGTTTATTATATTATTTATACTTTTTAGTCTTTGGTTTCTTTGAGTTCTGTCTTATGGTTTATGTCTCTGTCTTCTTTAGTTGCTCTGTCTCCCCTATCACCTGTATCCCCTTGTCTAGCTCGCGTCTCTGTGTATCCTTAGTTCCTATATCCCCGGGCAGACACAAACACTGTTCAGTCAGTGTTTGTGTCTGCCCTGGTCCCACGTCTCTGTTCCCTCTGTAATGCCTGCATGTGAGTCTGTGTTATGTGTTTCCTGTTTTACTTTGAAGGTCTCTGTCTTATCTCAGTGTGTTCAGTTTACGCTTCCTTTTGTCTCGTCAGTTCTGATTTGCCCCAGCTGTGTTTCCCTCCTGTTATTCATTCCCTGATTGCTCCTGTGTATTTAAGCCCTGTGTTTCTCTGTGTCCGTGTCGCGATCTACTGTTTATTTTGCTGTGTGTTTTGCCAGTCCACTGGTGTTAGTTTATTTTGAGTTTTTTCCAGTTATGTTATGTTTGCGTTCAGCATTAAAGCTGTTTTGGATTAAGTTTGTCTCTGGAGTCTGCATCTTGGGTCCTATCCCTGTCCGCACACAGCCATCACCTAACAGTGAGGAACCCAAAGTAATGCTAAAGCTGAGTATATGCCCACTCCGAACCTGCACTTCAGCAGGTAACAAAAGCAGTGATGAGCAGTCAAGCTTGTTGCTTTGTAGCCTCCATTTCTTAAATCACACTGGTGATCACTTTGGAATTTCTTTAGGCTGGTTTTCAACTTTGCTTTGTAGCTTTGTACTCATGCATAAACAGTAAAAGAAAGGGTGTGTGTCTGTCCCCACTGCAACAGTGATTTTCAGTGATGTGTGGGACCGCTGTTTGCCTCCACCATGACACTGCAACAAATCCTCATTTACACACTTTGCAGTGCAAGTAATTCTGATTCTGATATAATTACGAGTAACTTGAAAGTAATGTAATGAGTAGTCCAACAAATCACTTTTGCTGCAAAGTACTTAAATAACGTACTGCATTACTTTTTAGAAAAACAACACTTAATATGTAATACATTACTTTTTTGATTAACAACCCCAACACTGCAGAGGAGGGGCGTGGGGAAAGAGGCACAAATGAAAGTTTTTGAGCACGGTTGAAGAAAATCAGGAAAATAAGAGGGGAGACAGGAAGAACTAGAACTGGTTAGTTACAAAGTGAACAGTACTAATAATACAGGTTATAAAGCTTATAAAATAGAGTCTGGTTACAAAAAAATGTTTTATTTCACTGAGTGGAAGGAATTTATCAGTATCAGAATTTCCAACATGTTTTTTTAATAATTCACAAAGTAAAGGCATTAATGAATGGTAGGCAGTTGAGCAAACTACTGTTAGGTACTGAAGGGGTAGTCTATCTTTCAAACTTTAATTTAGCTGGTATTTTTTACTGTATATGTATCAAAGTCTTTGTCTAATTTCTACCATTATTTCCACATAGGTTGCTATAAAATTATTATTATTTGCTAAGTGGACTATTTACAGAGCAAGTTAAATGATAGGAGATGCTACTTTGTATTATTTGTATTTTCCTTTTGAATTTTGCAGTACCTTTCAAAAAATTACATTTAGAACCAAAAAGAATAGGTGTGAATCTCATAATTTTTATTTTAAATTGTCAAATTCCATGTCCACCTGAACTGACAGGCAGCAGGACCCAGTGTAAGTATCAGGTCCTACAGTACTAATTTGAATATTCCACAGTAACAACGTCTTAATTGAATTCCCAAGTGTCAGCACGTTTTCAACAAGAAATGCTAACTGACATTCAGTAGTTATTCTGGTGCTACTTAGTATCACAATGGACACAACAGGGCTTTAATTTATTTACCTTGTCATCAGCACCCTCATTGAATGGCAATTACTGTATCCATTATTATGCCCTCTGTCAGTAGTAGAAGAACAATGTTAAAAATTTATTCAGCTGTTAAAAAAAAAAGGTCTGAGGTCAGACTCCAGCACAGAATGGCACCCTGGAGCTGGAAGGAATTCAAGGACACTGGAATATTCAATGAAAAAAGCAAGAGCGAGGACTGATTATTAGGAACGGCCGGTGAACATCGGGAAGGTTAATGAGCAAAGTGAAAGATCGTATGTATTATCATATAACTTCAAGTCTTTTTTTCCAAATGAACAAATGAAACTGCTTTTTTTCCAGCAGAAAACTTAGCTGTAATCACAGTGACATCCCTCTGATGTAAAACAGTCTTTTCTCACATTAAATGTCAGCTCTTTAGATTGCTGCTTGCCTTCCTCATTTACCAGATTATCTCCCTGACTTGGATGGATATATATATATATATATATATATATATATATATATATATATATATATATATATATATATAATTTTTTTTTATTACTTTGTTGTTTCAGCAACATTAAATTTAAAAACTGTACTTTTGAGTTAAAATATATATTTATAATTTTAATAAATAACAAGTTAAAAAGGCATGAACATTTTTTTTTTGTATTGAAAAAATATCGAACCGTGACACCAAAGTATCGAACCGAACCGAACCGAACCGTGGAATTTTGTGTATCGTTGCACCCCTAATATATATATATTGTGAGATGTCCCTTTGAAAATAATTTAAATGTTTTTTTCAGATTTTCTACTTTTTACTGGATTTGTGGCAAAATAATTTGATTTTCAGATAGCTAAAATGCAAATGACGTAAGTCAGGCAAATGACATCCTGACTCGAGCAATATTTTGGCACTTTTTACACCCTAGAGGAAAATAATTTTCAGGGTGTATCAGTCCCTTTGAGAGCAGCCTTTAGTGAAAAACAGACGGCACGAAGGAGACTGTCTCAGCCTTATGGCTTTCTGTGGCACGTCATTAGTCTGCCCAATTAGATAATAATGACTCTGCTTTCCATTATAGGCTGGTGTAGTACACGTGGCAGTCAGAGCTTTCGACCACCCTACCCATGCCAAGAAAAGTCAGTTCGGCTGACACAGTAGTTCAGAGATCGCTTGCTCTTCCACATCTCTCTCCTTTTATGTCTTTGTGATTACTCACAAAACTGGTCTTTTTTGCATTCTCAGCTGCTGTCAGGGTCAAGCTGAAACGCTACTCTGACAGAGAGGGCGGTACACAGCTCATTTGCAGCTACTGCTTGTATTGTACTATGCAGCATGCATTCACAGCAAAACGATGTGAGAAATGCCTTGCAAAATTTCTAAAATGCCTCAAAACTTGCTCTTGAGCAAATTCTTTCATTTTAAAGGACACACACACAGTATGAAGCACAGTTACGTGAAGAGAAATGAAAAGGAAGGTGAACAATGCTGAGCATCAAAAGAAATAGAATCAGGTGTATTTTCCACAAACCTTTATTCTCAGGGGCTCTTCTGAGGCTTTACGCTTTAAATGAAAAGGACAAGTTCTCAACATCTTTTGGAATAAGGATAACAGCACACATAGTTTCTATTGTGCGAACATGAGTCTATTTACCATTTATCAAACAATGAAAGCGTGGCTACACTGGGTTTATCAACCAGTATCCCCAGTTTCATCTCACTTAAACTGTGAATGCACTGACTGTTAAGAATGCATTGGATGTGATTTTTTTTGTTGTTGTCTTTTTAAGAATTTTTGAGATTACAGTTTTTAAAGTTTCATCTTAGATAACTAAAATCTGGGCCAACATTTCTTTTAGAATGATCATGAAGACACAGAAATGTAAATGTGGGCTGAAAAAAATGTTGATGATGATTTTGAATCTCTGGGGCTTTCAAGTGGCTGAAAGCTCAGGAACTTCAAATCAAAACTTGTTGTAGAATTTTCCATTAAGTTTCCAACAGCGGCAGTGCTTACGTTATAGTCCCATCCTCAGAAAAGTCAGGAAACGTGCAGTTTAAAGTTTCATGGGTAAACATTAATAACGAGTGTGATATTAATTGATTCACATTCTAGTTACAGGTCATCAGCCAATGAAATCAAGATTGCAGGTGCATTTCCTCTCTTAATCTCTACACACAATTACTTGTAGCAATTATACAATGATCTGCTTTTCCACTGATGTACATAAAGTGGTAAAGCTGTATAATAACTATGTATTGTTAAGAGATTTCCTTATCTCTAAGTTGTATTTACTTATCTAATTACCAGCAAACATTTTTGTTCTACAGTTTAAAATTGATCATTTTTTATCCACTTTCTAGAACTTTTTTTTCTACTTGCAGTTTCTTTGTTTTAACCAAAATCTTACAGAACAGGGTTGATACATATATATGAAAAAGAGGTAGAAATTCAAAAGCTCTTTACTTTGAATAATGGACATGAATTGGATTTTGAAAATATTAATAGTCTTATTATGTCTTCTCCACAAATCCTAAATCTTGTCTGCAGATTAGCCTGACATGTTCTATAATCATGGGTAGAAATACCTCTGCCAGATTAATATACTTTGCCTTAACACATACCATATGTATTCATATTCTGTGTGGCAGATAAATTACATATTCCATTATCATCCTTCAAAGAAGATGATAGTTACTGTATGAATATGTAAGCAGAGCTGATAGGTTTCTTTTTATCTTTGATGAAACAAGCAGACAATCCATTCAGTGAGCGTCATGTTTAAATCCAACTCATAGTCATTATGATAGCAAGGTATATATACCACTCAGATTACAGGTGGATCAAAGCAGTGTGAATATAACAGATGCTGTTCAAATACTGACATTCTGGAATGGAAGGACAGCTCGCATGTCCACCAGCTAGGGCTCTTTTAAGTGTAATCACAATGAAGCTATAAGATGGATTAAACTGTGTTTTTGACCAGTCAGTGCTGGTGAGAGAAATCTGGTTATAAATGAGTTTTCATTTCATCACTGAATGGACCTGAGTAGCGACACACTTAGCTTGACACTGTTTAACGGTATCAGCATATATAAAATTGTTTGCTGAAGGAGAGACGTCTCATTTGTTTTCTTATTATTTTGTCATTTATGTGATCAGGCTAAACAGACAAGTGATGTGAATAATGCTTGTCATTTCTTTGGAACCCAGTGTTCAGTCGGAACACTTGGCTCCTGGTGTTTTTGTGGATGGTAACCATTGTCACAGACCAAGCAAAGTCCCATGACAATGGCCTTCCCCAGGGACAGCAGTCTCACCCAGGAAGACAATGAGCACTGCCTCAATACAAAAAAAGGTTTCCAAAACAGACAAAATAAAACAACAACAAACCAAAAAAATAAAATTTAAAAAATGGGTGCTGGGGAGTTTAACAAAACTCAACTTCAACAGGAGCCAGTGAAAAAACATGGCTAGATTCCAGTAAAAGAAGAGCTTCTAGTCTGTGCCCAATCAAATAAGGGATGATGAGCAGCCCCACTCACTTTAATATGTTTTAATTGTCTATTTTTAGATTTCAGTGTCATTCTGTAAGTACTTGCCTTTACAGAATGACATTGATCGATACCAATACTGTAGTGTTGTGCTTTAAAATTCAGTTCAAAACACCATCAAAAATACTGGTGACCTAAAAGAGCAAAAGTTGAACTTTAACCTCCTCCAAAAAATTGTTTTTGTTCTTTCTGCACTATTTCAGTCTTGTTTTATTTTATATTTTCCTTCTGTCATGTCTTCACTCCCTGCCCGTGTAACACTATGCTCGGTGAAAGTAACAAGACAAATCACATGAGACATGTCGAAAAACGAGCAATTATGCTCATTTTAATCATTGTAGATTTGTTTAATCTGTTTATTTATGACTAGGGATGGGTATCGTTTAGGTTTTATCCAATACCGGTGCCAAACCGGTACTTTTGAAACGGTGCCGGTGCTTAAACGGTGCTCAAACCGGTGCTTAAAGAATGGAGAACACAAAATTGGTCCAAAAACCTCTCATGTTAAGCTGTTTTTTTGTAAAAAGATAACAATGTTAGCCTTTTCTGCAGCTATAGGGCATATATGGTATCACTCTTGGCTGGAAGCAGTGCTTAATCAATGGAAAAAACACAACTTTGTCCAAAAACCTCTCATGTTTAACTGTTTCCCACTTTTTCTTTGGTAATTTTAGCCTTTTTGGCCAGGGTGAAGGGAGTATCTGCCATCAAACAAGAGGACAGCTGCATGTAGCTATGATGATGTTTGCTAGTTCACCTTACATGCATTAATTTAATAACGTGGTTAGCCTACTCAACGTAAATTACACACTATTACCCTGCTACACTGGCAGGGCTAGGGGCCAGGACTCTCCTCTTCGGGTTTTTGGGGGATGTTACTAACTCCGGGTCCGATAACAGGCACCACACCCACAATAGATGTGCACGGTGTGAGGTCTTGCAGCAAGCTATCAAATACGGCGCATTTCTCTGCTTTTAAAAAAAAAACACTATACGTCGCCAGGTGTTTCATCGGATTTGAGGTGTTACCTCCTTTGCACAGTATCAGCTTAAAGCACTTGTTGCTGCTGAGCTTGCATATTTTGCTGTGAAGTACAGCCAGACTTTTGACCGCTTCGACTTGGGCATTTTTAATCTGTAGCTTTGCTCTAAAAGAACGTAAGTACCTGGACCCGCCTACTATCCTCGGAAACGTAAAATGATTGGCTAGAATCTAAAGTGTATCACAGCTCAGGAAAAAAAGCACCGAAATAAAGCACCGTAATGTGGTTACTACCGTTTATGTCAGAACCGGTGCCATACCGGTACCCATCCCTATTTATGACGTTGTTCTCATATCAAAAAAACAGCTTAAGCTCTCATTTTGCCTTTGACTTTTGCATTTTTTCCTTAGTTTAGTTTAGTTTTTGTTGTTTTGTGTCTTTTCTTTTATCATATTTGTGTGACCAATATTTCAGCTTTTAAATGCAACCTATAATATACATGATAGAACACAGTCACACCCCCAGATTTCCAACAGTTAATCTCAGTTATCCCTAAAATATCCAACCCTTTAAATTGTATATATGTCAGCATATAGATCTGCACCTTCTTGCCCTACTAACAAATAACACATTGCTGCACATCATTTACATGTTACAGTGTCACGCTCATTGCTGAGAAGCTCAAAAGTTCAAATTAGCTTGTTGAAAAAATGAAGTCAGCATATAGCTGCCCTGGATGTAATTACTGTGTGCATTCCACATCAATCACAACTGTAAATATTCATTAACAAGACATAATTACCATTTCAAAGCCAACAAAAATGGCTACAATAACGTGGAGGCAAGAGAGGCCTTTAGTCTAAATCAAAACAATTTAAGAACTTGATTTCCTGAAATGACTGCTAATTCAGCTGATGAAATGAATGTTCAGCTTCAGTAGCCCAGGAGTGTAAAAATTGAGACTTGTCCATTTAGAGAGAAAAAAATCTACACTGCAAATGTAAGTTCGCCTACCTGGCAAACAAGGGCTCCTCATGCAATCAAACAATCAATCATAACAAGACACTAGAGGGGCAGTAATCATTACATACGCAATTCAAACATTTCAAAAGCACTAAATCATAGCAAATCACCCCAACTGAAAGAAAGTCATCCCATCCACTGGCAAAATATTTTGGTCAGTGTTTTTCTATTTAAATGCAAATTAGGAATCAGGATTCTCACAGGCAAAGAGCCTCTGGCCAAAGCAATTACTGTAATTAAATATTTCATATATAAAAGAAGGAGAACTGTTTGTGCTCCTACACAGGTTGTTGGTCAGGGTTTGCAGCAACAAATACCTTAAGATGTAGAGAGCACAGTGTGACATATGACACACCAGTCAGCCACCACAGGATCAATAAAATGATATGGTTGTTAAATTTGAGGTCCTGGCATTCATCCACATCCATCTTTATAATCTGGTCAAATAAAAAATTGCAGAATTCAGGACACCAAAAGAGATTTCAGGGATTTATTTTCAAAGTTACTTTTCAGAAGCCGGAGGATGAGGTGGTGTGTGGGTGGTGAGACACAGGCCACTGAAAAGAAAGCATCTAGGTACCGAATACTCAGCAGGGTAGACGAGTGGCAGGCACATGGGGAATCTAAACCACACAGGAGAATGAGAGGTAAAGACAATGAATTCTTGCTTACACAGCCTTTAGCTATAGTGCTGTATACTGCTGGGAGACCCCCCATGATGCACTAAGATGCACTCTCTCTCTCTCTCTCTTTGTGGTCATTAGCTTTGTTCTTCCTTTTCACTTTTGCCAAGTGCTTCCTCATTGAGGACCAATGACTTTGCTCTAACATCGGAGCATATTCACCAGACAGCAACATACCTTGGGTTGTTTGTTTTTGTGAAGTGGAATCATACAACTACAGGGAGTGCAGAATTATTAGGCAAATGAGTATTTTGTCCACATCATCCTCTTCATGCATGTTGTCTTACTCCAAGCTGTATAGGCTCGAAAGCCTACTACCACTTAAGCATATTAGGTGATGTGCATCTCTGTAATGAGAAGGGGTGTGGTCTAATGACATCAACACCCTATATCAGGTGTGCATAATTATTAGGCAACTTCCTTTCCTTTGGCAAAATGGGTCAAAAGAAGGACTTGACAGGCTCAGAAAAGTCAAAAATAGTGAGATATCTTGCAGAGGGATGCAGCAGTCTCAAAATTGCAAAGCTTCTGAAGCGTGATCATCGAACAGTCAAGCGTTTCATTCAAAATAGTCAACAGGGTCACAAGAAGCGTGTGGAAAAACAAAGGCGCAAAATAACTGCCCATGAACTGAGAAAAGTCAAGCATGCAGCCGCCAAGATGCCACTTGCCACCAGTTTGGCCATATTTCAGAGCTGCAACATCACTGGAGTGCCCAAAAGCACAAGGTGTGCAATACTCAGAGACATGGCCAAGGTAAGAAAGGCTGAAAGACGACCACCACTGAACAAGACACACAAGCTGAAACGTCAAGACTGGGCCAACAAATATCTCAAGACTGACTTTTCTAAGGTTTTATGGACTGATGAAATGAGAGTGAGTCTTGATGGGCCAGATGGATGGGCCCGTGGCTGGATTGGTAAAGGGCAGAGAGCTCCAGTCCGACTCAGACGCCAGCAAGGTGGAGGTGGAGTACTGGTTTGGGCTGGTATCATCAAAGATGAGCTTGTGAGGCCTTTTCGGGTTGAGGATGGAGTCAAGCTCAACTCCCAGTCCTACTGCCAGTTTCTGGAAGACACCTTCTTCAAGCAGTGGTACAGGAAGAAGTCTGCATCCTTCAAGAAAAACATGATTTTCATGCAGGACAGAATCCATGGATGGCAGGCTTTTGAGTGTCCTTGCAAAGAAAGGTGGCTATATTGGTCGCTGATTTGTTTTTGTTTTGTTTTTGAATGTCAGAAATGTACACTGTAAACCCCAACAGTCTACCTGACTTATAAAGTTTGTGGATATAACAATTAAAATTCCTCACAAAGTTGAAACAACTTAAAACTTTTCTGTTCGGTTAACGATTCAAACAGTTATAATTGTACATGGCTTAGAAGTTAAGAGTAAATACTGCTTTCTTAATTATGATTTTTGAGTAAATGTTTTTTTCCGAGCTCCGCATGTGGACATCATGACGTCATGACGTCTTCTCTCTAACCTGAACGACGTTGACAGAA
The DNA here is from genome assembly GCF_057382095.1 of Aulonocara sp. 'chitande type north' Nkhata Bay. Classification (NCBI taxonomy): domain Eukaryota; kingdom Metazoa; phylum Chordata; class Actinopteri; order Cichliformes; family Cichlidae; genus Aulonocara; species Aulonocara sp. 'chitande type north' Nkhata Bay. Next base: position 9,895,283 of record NC_141363.1, on the reverse strand, counting down.
AATTCTGTTCAATATGGCTGCCCTTCTCGAGCGACTGGAGAACACATTTGGAGAAACTTGTAAGTAAAACGGAACCTTCGTTATGTTTATTTTTTCCGTAAAAAAGCAAGTATATTAATATGTTGCAGCCAATAACTTGTTTTCGAATGCGCTGTTGTGTTAAAAAGCACAGACCCAGGTGGTGAATAGTTGTTCGCGGTTGTTCGCGCTCTTTTTCAAACATAGATTATGTCGTCAGTTTTACAGTTTTAACCGATTAAAACACAGTTTTACGAAGAATCACACATAAAGAAAGGGTCTTAGTGATATTTTAACGACCCCTTGCCAACGCAAGAAAGTTGGCGTTTTTACAACAGCAGCCTCATTGTTCGGCAGGTTGTTTTTTTTTTTCTTCTCATTAGCATCATTCAAAAGTGACTTAGCTAGCAGTGGCAACTTCTATCTAAAACAATTGAAATATAGCAAGGTGTTGTATATTTAGTGTGCTGATAAGGTTTTCAATATTTTTATTTTTTCTTCCAAGGCTGAAGGCCAAAGACAAAAAGACAGAAGAAAAAAAAATTCAGACTGCAATTAATTTCAGGTGGAGACAGTAAACACAGGTGAGTTGAAAGATCTATTGAAGAAACCATTCATTAAGTCCCTTAAGGTGAAGATTTCATATATTGATAATGATAAAATTAACACAAATTAAAAGTTTCACTGATAAACACACAATTTTTCCTTGCTTTGAACCCCATGTTCTATATAGATCACAGCTCTGATCTGGAGAACACTATTTTAAAATACTGTGTAGGGTTTTTGTCAAATGATTAAGAAACATACTCTCTGTCACAAGAGACAGAAAGGTTGTATCTTAAAAGAAAAGTCTCCAAAATTTAGTAGAGTCTGATGTCATGCAGTTTCATAAACATGTATTCTCCCCAAAGAATGACACCTGAAAACTTTGCGTTAAATGAACTTTTCTTTTCCCTTTTTAGGAGGCGCCTGATATCAACGTGAAACGCACTGCAGTACTTCGTGCCCTTCCTGTATACCTGCGGGAGGAGGACCCAGAATTCTTTTAGACATGTAATGTAAGTGTATTTTTGCATTACTTAAATTCTGCCAGTAAGATAAAATGCTATGGATTTTTTTAAATACAATTTAATACCCTAGCAGCTACCAAATTGTACAAACAAAATACCCTCTCTGTAGAAAACCCACACACACACAGGCCAGGAGCAGGGCACAGGCGTATCACAGCACTATGGCTATGCTGCAGGTGGCCCAAAAACCAGGCTGAAGTCAAGATTTAGTTTCTTTTTGAGATAAAGTCATGAAATAAAAAATTACTTTTTTTTTTAGAAAAATAATAAAAATACAAATTATGTAATGCAAGAAGCTAACACGTTAATGTACATTTTTCAAAAAAAGTAGAGTACCCTAACTCGTTACAAAGTAACCCACTACACTGCTGAATGTTTTGCTAGATTACAGGTCATGCTTGTCACATTCTCTCAAACCAACCTTACTTATTTAATTGGGGCGATCGTGGCTCAAGAGTTGGGAGTTCGCCTTGTAATCAGAAGGTTGCCAGTTCGAGCCCTGGCTCCGACAGTCTCGGTCGTTGTGTCCTTGGGCAAGACACTTCACCCGTTGCCTACTGGTGGTGGTCAGAGGGCGCCGGTGGCGCCAGTGTCCGGCAGCCTCGCCTCTGTCAGTGCGCCCCAGGGTGGCTGTGGCTACAATGTAGCTGCCATCACCAGTGTGTGAATGGGTGTGAATGTCTGGATGACTGAATGTGTAAAGCGCTATACAAATACAGGCCATTTACCATTGATACTGTGTCTATTCCAGGCGGACGCATTGGATGAGTCGACCCTCACTGACACTCCAGTTGCCCTTCTCACAGTGGTTACCGACGGCGCTTCCCAGTCCAGTCCATTTTACTTCCTCAAGCATGGCTGTTTTGGTGAAAGATTTGAATATCACGCATCACCTAGTCGCCTTTCACCAAAACAGCCATGCTTGAGGAAGTAAAATGGACTGGACTGGGTTCACACATTTGCCTTAGTCCAAAATATCTTCATGGGGCTTGATGACGGCAAACCCCTGAAACCCCTGCCTACATGCTCTTAAGGAATATAAGGCAATGTTTGTTAGGACACGCACTCTGTTACTGAGCACTTTGTTTGAAGCACTTTAAGCACTTTAAGTTTACTACAGGCTTTGGGTGGATTTAACTCCATCAGTTTACCTAATTTTCCTATACTTGACTGCCTTATCTGGTTATTTGGAAGCTGATCGTCTTTGTACCCATTTTAAAAAATTGTTTTTCATTTCTATTAAAAAAAAAGTGATTAGTATTTGACTTTTTGTTTTGCATTTTTGTGTATTTTGAGAAAGATGCAATTAGGACTGATGTCGTCCTTTGTGAGTTTATAAAAAGATAAATGTTCTACACAGAATTTATAATGCTCACTTTATGGTGCCGATGTCCATGTTAGTTGTTTTATAAAAACATTTGTGATGTTTTTAAATTTTCATGAAAAAATGTTAAATAAACAAAATGTAAAGTAACTGAATTTCCGTACTTTTTTTTTTTAGTAGTCTACACTCACAACATAAATATCTTTTAATTAATAATCAGATAATTTGAGTTTAGGTTGTAATATAATTGCATTGTGTTGCATCAAAATAATAAACTACACGAAACACAAAAATATTGAAATTAAAGTATACAGTCTTTGAGTAAAGCTCAATTAATAAAATATAAAATATAATTTAAAATTTTTAGGTTAACAATAAATACAAATTTTGAGTACCCCATACTTAGAAGATATGAGTTTTTGTACTTAAATCTTTTGAGGTAATCAGTTTCCACAAAAGTTTTAAGTTCAGTCAACTTGTTCGGGTTTACAGTGTATATTTGTGAATGTGGAGATGTTATATTGGTTTCACTGGTAAAAATAAATAATTGAAATGGGTATATATTTGTTTTTGTTAAGTTGCCTAATAATTATGCACAGTAATAGTCACCTGCACACACAGATATCCCCCTAAAATAGCTAAAACTAAAAACAAACTAAAAACTACTTCCAAAAACATTCAGCTTTGATATTAATGAGTTTTTTGGGTTCATTGAGAACATGGTTGTTGTTCAATAATAAAATTATTCCTCAAAAATACAACTTGCCTAATAATTCTGCACTCCCTGTAACATTCAACTGAACTGAATGGGAATTGTATTGTTACTGTTATGACTTGTGCAGGTAGCTGGTTGGGAGAGCTGGTCTTAGCAGTGATGATGGAGGGGTTCCAGGAATCTAGCTTTAAGTAGCCTGAAGGAGTTCATAAACACAGGTAAAAAAAAAACAAAAAAAAAAACAACAACACAGAAATGCACACAGCGTAAGACTGAGAAGTGAAGAGCAGAGAGAGAAAAAGATTTTTTGTTTGCACTCTATCATCCAAACAAAAATGTACATGAAATGTGTGAAAAAATTTTAAAAAAGCAACATTTTTCTTTTTATGCCACTTGGCTATACACTGCATAAAGTGGCTCTGATTTTTGGATTGGTCCATTCCATATGTGTTAAACATTTATGAGTCTTCTATGAAATAATACAAACATTGTAAAATAAATAACACAAGCAGCAGTACTTTATGTTACACCAGGGTCCAGTGTGGAATAACCACAAATACTTTACACAGAGAATCAACAACAAAAACCACTGGGACTTAGAATTTAGTCTGTATTAAAAGTAGCAATGGTTTTCCTCCAAAGATAGAGAAGAACATGCTGTGTAACTGCATAAATGAGATGAGTTAGAGAAGTGATAAATACTTGATAAGGTCAACTGTATTTGATTAAATAAAATTAAAGATTTAGAACTGTTAATCATGTTAATTTTGTCACACTTTTTATTTACCAACATAATTTCAGTCTTTAAATAAGAATTTTCAGTCACATATTTATATTGTTTTTCCCTGGGCTGCTCCAACAAAACACAGGTCTGCTGTGTTAAATCCAAGCCACCAGTGACAGACATAAGAAATGTAAATGTAAACTTTTGCAGACTTAAGAAACTTACCACTGTTTGTTAGAAAATGTATTCTAGTGTCTCGTTTTTATTTGTCTAATGTGAAGCACGGATTCATCTCTTTTTAAACTGACATATACCAAATGAGCAAAACATTTTATTTTGTGTTTAGAAAGGAAGAACACAAGGAACATAAGTGAGAAGGGATGACTGATCTGGCACAAACTGACTAGAATTCCTTACCTGTTTTCTGACGAGACATTAGCATTCCGATTTTGTTTCAAGAGGGAGGAGAGTACGGTGAAGCCTGCAGAGCATGAAGTTCTTTTGCCTCGCCAGCTCCCCCACATTTTTGAAAACTTTCCTCTCCTGGATCCTCCGGAGATGTAATTACTGTGCAGTCAACTTGTAAGACCCATAGTCCCGGGGAATGTATCTCCCTTATCGACTATTCTTGGCTGTTATTTTTAATATCTCACATCAAAAATTCACAGTTTTGCAGGTTTCCTTTGCTAAAGTGTATCGTGTGCTCTCACAAACAGGAGAAAAAGACAATGAAAGGTTTTGGAGGCATTTGATGATTTTCTCTTAGACAGGCCTGGGCTGTGACACCCAAAGGGTTACATGATGCCTTGGAATATAATGTAGAATATTGAACAAAGGCAGAAATATTGACCAGTAAGCAATCAAATGCAATGCACAAGGTTTCAGCTTTCATTTTTCAGACAATGAGTGCAGTGTTGACACAGTCTCTTTAATGACACTATAGTCAATACAGAAATGACTTCCTGGATAATTTGTGCCTTTGCATGGCTCATTGATTCAGTATTGAGTTTCATAATTCTGTAAGCCATATGGCAGTGGAAACTGACTCTTTAGCAGAGTAAATATAAAGGAAACCATGGTCTAGTCTCACTACTGTTATTCTGACTATTAAAACTATGCTTCATTCTGCTTCAAAACTAAGAGCAAAAATGTAACTATTGCTAAAGAGTGCAATAAATGTGCAGATTTGTGTGCATTTTTGTATGTTGTCAGTCAGTGGGTTTCACATGCATTGCAAGAGAGCATTCAAGGCAAACCATTTTTCCCTGTTATGATATGCAATCCCTTTTTATAAATTAAAGAAACACTCCTTGTGCATATTGAAGTTTAAACCGGCTTTATGGGAAATTTGTAGAGACATGGCAAACCTTCAAATCTTCCATCACTGAGGCCTTACCTCCAGTGGGCACTCTGACGAAACAAACATCTATAATATCAAATCTTTTTTCTCCCTATGGAGGCTACAGCATACTTGAGGAATTCTGTGCATTGCATTATGCTGATAAGAATGTGAACTGTGCCACCTAACAGCTCCAGTACATGTTTTATTAATAAAGTATGCAAAATGGAACCATCCAAAACTGCAAAAATCAGGTCCTGCAAAAGCAGGCACTCATTTAGCGTCACTTTATGTGACAAAGATATAAGGAACACTCTGTTTTTGTGGGGTTCAATTGAAATGTAGCATTCAGAAATGCAGAATTTAGACAAAAGATGCTCTTTTAATCCCGGACGTCATCAGAATATATCGAGGTTGATTTCATTTTGAATGCAGAAGGAAAGATTTCTGAAGATGTGTCCCTGAGACAAGTACAAGTACACACACACAGACACACACTGCATTGCACTTGGCTTTCTGTATGTTCCTTGATCTTGCAGCTTACATAATATAACTAAGCATGTTAAGCTGGCTTCATTGACGCAAGCACTGAACGCAGCAGTGTCATGGAGGGGAAAATCCCATCAGAGTCCCCCTCCTTCACAGCCCCTCAACCAACACACTCCCCCATTTGCGTCCTCGGCATATGTGGATTGATAAGAGACCCAAAAAAAAAGTATTTCCCGCATCGCTGTGCCAGGGACTGCTAGGAGCAATTGGTTTGTTCCACAGCTCTCCGCTCTTGTTGGCCTGCCAGCCTCACATCCTACCGCCTGCTACAAAAGGAAAAAAAAAGCTGCGAGGAGGTTGCCTCCCAGATATCATTCACAGGCAAAACGGGACAGTAGTTAAAACAAAGTAAATACACAGACTATGGGATCCATTCCATTTGATTATCGTGCCATTTGAATTATTTAACACAAATGTGGAATTACTGGTGTTTGTGGGTGGAGGCGGACTATCAGGGATAAATGAAGGGAGATGAGGAAAAAATATAACTGTGCAAATCAAACCCTGAGTGTTGAATTTAAAAAATGAAATGCATTATTCATGACTAATCACTTCTGGCAGTGATTGCGTGAACGCAAATTGCAAGAAGTAAGGAACTGACAAACTCACAACAAACAGAAGCCAGTTAAGATGTAAATACATCTATTAAACCACCAACATACATGAGGTAAAGAGGGCATAATCACAGGTATACCGGCTTGACTTGTGCTTTGCTGACACTCAGAAATGGTCTGTCAGATCTGCACAATGAGCATGCTTTCATAACCTTGATTCAAGTTAAGAAACCGATTTTGGTTTGTGTAAAATATCTTTTTAATTATTATTTTTAATTAAAGCTGTGCAAATTAATAACTTTAAAACAACAACGGCTTGTATGGAAGGTATACTGGGGCAAAATCTTCTTCTCCATCAAAAGAACATGGCAGCATGGCTTAGCTTTGTAAAGTTACATCTGAACTAAACTCGTGTTCTTTGAATAGACATAGATATATATCAGCATAAACACCTGATGTCAGGTGTGATGATTTGGGCTTGTTTTGCAGCCACAGGGCCTGGGCACCTGAGTGGACATGAAGTCCTCTTCACACCAAACATTACTAGAGTCAAATGTGAGGCCATCTGTCTGGCAGCTACTGTAAAGCTTGGCTGATCCTCTGGAGATGTAATTGAACAAAAGGACAATGCTTCCAAGAACACAGCAAATCCACAACAGAATGGCTGAAAGAGAAAAGAATCAAGGTGTTGTAATTGCTAAGTCAAACCTCAGTCCAATTGGGATGCTGCGGTGAGACCTTACAAAAGTATTATGTACATAAAGAAATGCCCCAAAACGTCAATGAACTGAAGCTTCCTCCACAATGATGTGAGAGACTGATACCGAAAAAACATTTACTTCAAGTTACCACTGCTAAAAGTGGTTTGTACGATACAATCATGGGTTGTATTGAGTTTGTCACAGCACTGCACAGAGTCCTCTGCATATGCATGACTACATATTCAGAATCAGTCCTCAACATGATAACTATCCTGTAATATTGGTTTGGGAGGCACTGACGTTTATAAAAGTAATGTAGGGAAAAATGGATGCTGTGTAAATGCAAATCAAATTTGATGCCAGCAACAAGTCTCAACAGAGTTGGGACAGAGGAATGTTTACCTCAGTATAACACTCTCTCTTTTTGAGCCAACAGTCTTTACAGACTCAGGGAATCAGGAAAAAGATAAGACAGTTCTTGAACCATTGGGAGAGGAATGTTGTCTCATTCCTGACTGATATAGAATTCTAGCTGTTCAACAGTCCTGGTTCTTTTCATTTCGTGAGATGTACCAAATGTTTCCAACTGGTGACGGGTCTTAACTGCAGGCAGGTCACTTCAGCACCCAGACTCATCTAGAATAAAGCCATGCTGTTATAACAGAAGCAGTGGAGTGCAGCATTGTCTTGCTGAGACATGCAATGCAAGCCCTTCCCTGATAAACATGTAACCTGAATGGAAACATATGTTGCTCTAAAACCTGTATAAATCTTTTAGCATTCCCAGCTACAGTTACACAAACACTGCATCTGTATACCAGGAGAGATGTATGCTTCTGAACTTTGCACTGATAACAAGCCGAAAGAACCCTCTCATCTTTAGTCTGCTGTGTTTTTCAAAAATAATTGCAAATTTCAGTTTTTCTGATGGTTTTCAACTTTCCCTCGCTCCTTTTGAAATGAACTTTGGCCCAGAGAAGATAGCAGTGTTTTTAGATCATGTTCACACATAGCTTTTTCTTCGGATGATAGAGCTTTAACCTGCTTTTGTGGATGGCTTTTGTGTTCATGAGCCAATGTAGTGATTTCCATGACAGAATCATGTCTGTTTCTAATTCAGTGCTGCCCGAGGGCCTGACAGTCTTTTCGGCTTTGACCTTTGCATACAGATTTCTCCATAATGATATTTCATCAATTGTTTCCTTTTAGTACCACTTACTCTTTCAGACTTTTGTTGCCCAAAACACAACTTTTGGGGATATATTTCTGTGATCAAAGTCAAAATAAGCTAATATTTTTCTAAAATTAGTAAATTTTCTCAGTCCTAAGATTTGATATTTTTTTGTATTCTAATCTGAATAAAAAAACTGGCTTATAATTTGAAAATAATTTAATTCTATTTTATTTATATTGACACAAGGTCCTACCTTTTTCACAATTGGGTTTGTACAAATTAAATTAAAAAAGCAGCACTGTAGTACAGAGATATGTTTTTCCCATTTCAAACATCAACCCTAACATTGCATCACATATGTCCAAACTCCTTGTTACACTCATGGAAAACTCATTCTGAGACCTGGAAGATGAAAGTTTAAAGATTAATCCTCAAGTTGTAGCACAATGGATCCTAAAATTAAATGCTTATACACTTGTCTTATGTCTTGATTGGAGGGGTGCATGAGCCCTGAGGGGGGACACGCAGACCTATTCTGAGCTGTGAAGATGCAGAGCTGTGTGAATGTGTGAATGATGCTGTCACATGTCAGGGAAACTGAAATCAAATGAAGTTAAATGAGGGAAAAGAGCTCTACTATACGATTTTGTCATGAAAAGGTATTACTTTTGAAGTTTTATTAATAATTATCTCCATCAGAATACTGTCTTTGTGGAGGTGCTTTCAGACCTTTTCTCTCATGTACAAAGACTGATACCTTAACAAGCATGTTTTTCATGTAAAGCCCCCACTGGAAATCCATTTTACCCAGTTAAAAAGGTGATTATCTTCAAATGTCAGTTAAACAACAGAGGAGTCCAAATCACCGAACCAATTCATCAAGCAAATTACACTGCAGTAATGGAACCATATCGAATGTGACCCGACTGACAAATACATGAAGCCATGATTTGTTTTTAAAGGTGCAGTGTGTAAAATCTCATCGCTAGATGATAGTAGATTGCAGAATCATGTTTCCTCAGCCCACCCAAGTCAAGTGCACAATCCTAGTTACAGTTTATCCAGTAGGACAAACAACTCTGGCTATTCTTTATTTGTGGTTAGTGTGGTGCCAGTTTGCTGTTTACCTCAACTGTCAATATACTGGATGTCTATTTACACTGGAGGAGGCCATTAAACCTTGTGAAAGGAGTCCAATAAAAGTTGATGTGTCAGTGAAGTTAACTTCTATCCGATGACAGTGATACTGAGATGAGTTGTTGAGAATATCCTGACATTTTTTGTCAGTAAGGGATGCTTCTTTTGCCACCGTTAGCTGCTGTTAGCCAGGATTAGTGAAACTATCTTACAAGTTCAGAGTCAGACCCAAATAAACCCGAGTAAACTCTCATATGGTGTGAGGACACTGTTAAGACACTCAAGCCTAACTTTAGCTGATATATGTCTTGATGCATGCTCAATCATCGAGGTAAAGAAATCCCAAAAAGTTGATTTTATTCATCTGGATGATTGAGTAAAAGGGTATCCCAGGTGGACATTTGTTGTGCTCCAGGGGACCCAGGAGACCTGCATGTGTCAGGAGTATTGGAACCCACAACTTAGACATTCACATTACTCACACTCTCATTACACATACATGTAGGATCTTGGGGGTGGGCACGATACACGGAATCCAAAGTACCATCAGGGTGTACACCCCACCCCTGGCATCGTTGCCCACCTCTCAATTTTTAATACACGTAGACATTGAGGGCTAGCAGGAGGGACCATGCGCTTACCTGCTGCTCTCTGGCAGGTAGCTCTATGCCCTCCTGGGTTTTAAATGCACCTTAGAACACACATGCATCAACACTACAATGAGCGGGTGGAGGGAGGTTTGGAGTCTTCTCTCACCCCCATTCTCTGCGACCTGCTGGAGCGGGGGGGCTAGGAGGAGGAGTTGGCCGTCCGACTGCGGTCTGGAGTGTGGGGCCTTCCTGCTGCTGCGGAGTCGGGGCGGTCTGCCTCCCCCCACCGCAGGGAAAAGGGTAACACCACCTGGGTCTGGGTGCAGTTCCCCCCTCCAGGGGCAAGGGTACCTAGACCCGGTTTGTAGAGTACGCTTGGGGAGTGTGATCGTGTGTACAACGTCTCTTTATGTCTGTCTCCACGTTGGTTGAGTGTGGAGTAAGTGCATATGAGAGCATGAGGGTGGGAATGGATGTTTGTATCTGTGTGTGCCTGTATGTCTGTGTCTATATGTCAGGTTGGGTGTCAGGCGCCACCTCTGGGGACATCTCAGGCCCTCCAAGGTTTGGAGGCCTATCTCCCCCTACCACCACTTCCCCTGCCAGTGGCGGACTCCCTCAGACATCGGTGCGTTGGTGGTTCTTTGTGTCCGGGGATGGGCGTCCAGGTACACACCGGCTCACTCCTTGGCGGCCGCTTATCGGGGCCTGGAGCCTGGGGCTCGCTCGGGCCACTTCGGAGGTGGGGTGCCCCCGGCCTCTCGGCCTGGGGCTCGGTCACTCAGGCACGGCTGGCTGCCGGCGGAGCTCACGGGCGCGTCACTGCAACTCCCCCTGGCTTCTGCTCCGCGGCTGCTGGGCGAGCCCTCATCTGGGACTCTCCTCAGCTCTTTCTGGGACAGTGGCGCGGCTGCCCCTCTGTTGGTCTTCCATGGTCTCTTGTGTTCTGGGGGCCTCTGGATGTCTGGAGTTTTGATCTCCTCCATACCTGCTTCATGCCCTGAAGGACGGGGCTGTGGCCCCCCCACACCCTCTAGCAGATTATTACATGAAGGAACCTTTAAAAACAAACAAAAAAAAAAACAAGCGCGTCCATGCTCACAGGTGTACACACGGGTGATCACACCCACAAACTACACCCTTTTTGGCTCCTACCTCAAAGCACACTGTGTTCTGTTGATCTTATGTGCTGCACAATAATGTTTAATATTTAGTATTTACTGTCATATTCCCATATATCATTGTGATGTTGTTTATTCTATTACTCTTGTTCTCTTCTGCTTGTTTTCTTTTTTCTTTCTCAGCAGGTGATCCAGGTGATTGATATATGCATTTTTTTTTTCTCTGCCCGTTCTGTTGGTTTTTGTCTTTTGCCCTTCTCCCCCGTCCCTCTTCTCAGCTGTTTCTCTTTCCCTCTTTCTTTCTCCCCTTCTTTCCCCCAGTCAAGTCTGTCCCGTATTCAGTAAGTGAAAATAAAATAAACAATAAAAGGTGAATCAAATGGACCATTACGGCAAGGCTGGGATGGTCAATTTGGTAAAGTAAATCCGTTGGGCATCTTTCTTTGCCTTTAGATAACAATTCTGATGGCAAAAGAGCCAAACGGGACAGGCAAAAAAAAAAAAGAAAAGAAGTATTGGAACGGCTGAGACACATTATCTCTGTCATGATGTGCAGTGTGGCAGGCAGGATTTGGACCCAAAATGCAGGACACAGAGGAAAAACGTGAACTCAAACACTCTTGGAAGGAATACAAAACAATAACAAACTAAACTGGGAAATCCAAGAGTATAACTCACAAGAGAAAACACCGCATGAGAGGAGAACCGACATTAACGACGTGACAACAAGAACTAACTGACAGGGACTAAAATACACTGGCAGGCACATGAGGAAACGAGGAACAAGTGGGCACACAGCTGGGAATCATGGACATAACGAGACACAGACCTACAAAGTAAAACAGGAAACACACAGACTATTTTGCAACACAAACGCGGGGAACTGAACGGAGCACAGAGGGAAGACACAGGTAGGGATAATAAACACGACGACCAAACCCAAAGAACTAATTCAAAATCAGAATAAGCTAGAAAATGATAATAATAAACTTAAAGCGCTGGGTCACCGACCCAGGACCATGACAATCTCTAATTTTCTCCGTGGCTTTTAAACCCCAAAACACGCTGCACCAAAATTTAGTCCACCCCAAGGATCAGTACCTTGCTCAGGAAAAAAATGGAAGGGTCATAAAATTCATGTAATGCAATGACTGCATGTCTGCTATTAGCTGTTAACTGTTAGCTTTTCACTTCTGCAGCTGTTCTGTTACGTTATTGTTCCCAGAAACAGTCCCGTTATTTTTTTTCATACATTTTTTTACAGACAAAAGCCCACAAAAAACCTATTTCCTTTGTGTTTTATTCAACTTAATTTGTGTTTTGCGTGCTTTTGCAGCATTTCTTTTTACGCTGGAGTGCTTTTGACCTCCCAAAGCCAGCATATAGAGCTATTTGTGATTTTTAAATTAAAAGTAAGTTATAAGGTGTATTACACATGTGGCCATTCTCTAGCCACATAGATAAAATGCAAGTAGATTGAATTGCAATGCCCATCTTAGCCACTGTATTCAAAGTAGTGGGGCAACATACAAACTGCCGCCCTCTCCTATGTAATTTTTAGTCAATTAATTATATATAAGTATCTAATAGTTTATTGGGAGATGTAATTACACGCCAATCATACCAATGAGTGGAAAAGTATTTTTTTTTCTATTAAATAACTTAAAGTTGTGGGAGTAAAATGACTTACTGTACCTTTCAATAATCCATCCTCTACTCTGTCCTTGTTTTAACATGTCACTTCTATGTGAGCCCGTGGTGCACCAGAAACAAGCATTTTCATAAGGATATTAAATTGCATTAATCATTCAGGAAGCAGAAATATTTTCTTTGATTTATGGCGAGTGGCTTTTAGGTTAAAGATGGTGTGATTGTTCCATCAGCAAACAATTCAATCACTCAATGGCGCTTTCTTGTAGAGGGCACAGGGGATAAGGAGCAAAGATGAGGGGGTGCGTGGAGTAGTGGGGGGTTGAATAATTAACAGAGCTTTAGGCGAGGGATTTGCATACTCATACTTTAGAGGCTGTCCGTGTGAGAGAAACGACCAACTCATTCCTCATTCATGGAAATGATCCGCTTCCTCCCCAGTCATATGGCTCCAGTCTAAAAATACTCCAGAGGTCATTTACCAGGCTTATCACAATCAATATTTCTTCCGTACCTCCCCCCTACACAGCTGCTCCCAGGTGGGATGCTGGTGTGCTCAGAAAACCTATGCAGCACTGAGGGGGTCCAGTTGCTGCGTTAATATGCTGCATGAGGGTCAGATCTAAACTTCCAGGAAACCAGCTGATGATGGGAGATAAAAGTAAGATGTATTGTAAATTTAAGCCTGAGTCTACCGGCATGTGCACTTTTCTATATGAGATGTGCAGGAGTGCTCCAGTCCTGGAGGGATTCATTTGTGTGCAGGTGGTTGTTCTGGTAATTGGCATGTTTGCAATGGAAACCACACAGAGATAATTGTCCTAGCTTATGTTTCCCAACATGATGCTGCACGTTGTGTTCCACTCAGTGGTTGTATGCATTTGCAATGCACTAAGCGTCAGAAGAGAATAATTGTCAGAGATCAGGGTCACTCTGGAAACAGTGGGGAGGCCGGTGTGCTAGTACCAAGTCTAATGTATTCTGTGGCTGGCACATAGTGCACACAAAGCTCTGCTGAAAAATCCAACTGATTGCCCTAGTCTAATGAGTAAAAATGTTATGGAGGTAGTGTAGATACAACATTTTACTTTGTTTGTTTACAAGGTCTATCAAAAGAAGAGCACTCATGGGGGAATTAATGTTTTGTATCGCTATGGCTCAGAGGTTTGTTCTGTGGATTATAATAATGGAGCTACATCACAGAAAAGGGTTGTTTGGATTTTTTTCTAAATGCATTTTGGATTTTCCTGTGCACTCCTGGTTTTCCATATGGTCAGTTGTGTTCAGACCTTTGCTTTCACTCATCATGAATACAAATGTCATTGTCATCTGGGGATTTTAATGACATGTAGAAGAGTTTCGCTGGTATACTTTTGACCCTCTTTGGATGAGAGAAAATCCAAAATAGATCAAAAAATTGTGGACCCAATTCTTGTGTTTTAAATTCATCAAAGATAGTTCAAAGAAAAATCATTAAAAGCCTAAAATTACCATGACATTCATCCCCATGATGAGTGTATATTGTGTAAACGTCTGACCATCGCTGCAGTTCCTGTTCCTCACAACATGGAGGCAGCTCAATCAAAAATTTTTCTCCTTCAACACACTTTCAAGAGGAAATTGATTGTTCCGTCATGTATACCACAATCTAATGGCACCCAACAGACCCTGTAATCAAGTGAGATACGTGACATTCCAGAATAATGCAAGTTCTGTCATATTAATTTCTGAAAAGAAAATATCACCGTAAAAAAAAGATACTGGAATTCTAGCCCTTTCTTCTTCAAGGAAAGGGCTACTTTGAGGAAACATCTGAGAAATTCATTATAAAAAAGCATCAAAGGTAGAAATGTTGAATTGAGGAGGAGATAAAGTGTTTTAATTCAACAGTTTGTCTAAAAATGAAAAACAGCATAAAAAGCATAGATTTCTGTGTAGACTGACAAAGAAATGTCCTCACACAGTATTTTGACTGGGTTTACAAGTAAAAGGTTGTTGCTCATAAATCTCAACCATCATAAAACTGCATAAATGCACGTAAGCCAGTATTTCAACTCCCATCTTTTGACTTAAATGGAAGCGGACACTCCCTTTGTCTCACCATTTGCATGTGTAATTGATGTTATTGCGCTGTTAGTTACTAAAATCTGACAGTGAGACAAGTCGATATGAACAGAAAGAAAATCTGGTGATCAAGGAGCTAGAATAACAAATAGATTAAAAATAACTTAAAACTAAGAAGAAAAGAAATAAATAAAACCTCATTGGTTCACACTGAGAAAGCAGATCATTTCTCACGGTGCTGCAATAACACCCACAATTATCAAATAACAACAACAACAAGAGACTCAATAAGATTTAGTACACACTAAATGATTTTGAATGAAATTTCTAAATGACAAACGGTGCAAATTAACATAGATTAAGAATGTTGGCAAATGAATAAGAAATTCAAGCTCAATTTAAGCTTAATACCAGTTTAATGTAGGGAAAGATGTACACAGGAGTTTATACACTCACTCATCTGACTTATACACCTCGAATTTAGAGTAGTTTTAAAATAGCAAAAGATTAATTTGAAGTATTCTCTAATTTCAAAATAACCAAATTCAAACTGGAAAAAATACAGGATGCATCACTTGACATATTTTTACCTGTGATTCCCACCCATCTTCTCAGAGACTCACCTTTTACTCTCCTTGCTCATTCTCATATCCATCTGTCAAGTTGGTGACATTTAACCTGTGACCTGCTACTTGTGGGGAAAGGTGTTTGCTGGACTCCTGAAACTATAAATACTGCATTAACAACAATATTGTTTTTTATTAAGTTGTTTTCTGTCTAGCCAAGGTCATGTTGAAAGATGAATTTTTAATAACTTCTGTTATTACAAATATCAATCTGATTTTTAAGGATGTGTTGTTACTTCTTAAACAGAACCAATGCATTTATTTACATTGCAACTCTCTCCAAGATGCTTTGCTTGCATGTATGACCTGCATTAAAAGAAATTAAATGTAGCCCGTGTGTAATATACTTCATCTAAGTTCTGTGCACACATTGGATTTTATTAAATTACTGTCTGTGCACATTATTATTTATGATCTTTTTTCACATATTTAAAAATCATGCAATTTACTGAAAGAAATGTCCTCATTTTCATATACAGTCATCCATGTTCACTTAGAGCAGTTACCTTATACTCAGATTTCTTTTAAGAGCCAACAAAGTGGCCCGTTGGGTGTCTCCTCCACGCCAGTGTGAGTACAAGTGATCTCATTTAGGCCATTTCCCTAGAGAGGCTACGCAAATTCTAATGGTCGACTTAGCATTAATGGTAAGTGAAATGTCTGCCGTTGTGACAGACAATCCCCCGGAGAGCAGCATTACCTTATGCTGTCTATTTTGCTGCATGCGCACCTCTAAAGCCCACTGCTCTTTCTGATTTATTCTTGGAAGTATATTTACAGGTCACATTACTCTTCTGTTATTGTTGTTAAATTAATTTCACATATGTGTGCATAATTCAAATGATTTTTGAAGGACAGTATTATATTTCTTATTCCCTCCTCAAAGTACATATTTGGTCTGGTATACGATGTCATTCTTACTCAGTGTTAAGTGCAAATAGCTGACATAATGGGCTTGCTAGCACCTGATTATCCAGGAGGATAATAGCAGTCAGTTAACATGCCTGCCCATAGTGGTGAACATAAAAGAACGAAGTTTGCAATAGGTCCCAGTAAAAGATAAATATTTGATGGAGATTTAATAAAAGGCTTAACAAGCTGAATAATTTAGGAGACAAGTCTCAAGTGAACTGCACCCAGAGCTAAACGGGCATATGGTTAATTATTTAACTACCTGTTTTTAGTCCTTCAGAAAAAACTCATGAAGCTAACAAGTTGGATGACCTCCGCACTCTTCTCTGAAGTGGAAGATATTGATTCAGAATTTTTTAAAAGTGACATATTGATTTAATTTTTTTTTTTTCTGAAACAGAAAATTAAAAGAACACAGTGTCAAAAGGTTAAATCCCAGTAGGGCATTGCAATATAATAATAACATAAGGACTAAACCACTTTAAGTCGATTTTGAACTTGACACTCGGCTTTAAAAGACATATTGATCCTTGGCATTTGATGTACCTTTTCTGAGAACTGTCAGTGGCCCTTTGAGATTATAACAGCCAAAAGCCTCAAGTGTCTTTACAAGTCAACAGGAGGGGCACATTTCTCTTAACATTTCTGTAATGAAGACGACCCTGATGAAGGTCACAAGCCAAAACGAGCTGGTCCACTAATAAAGTTGTTCCTTCAAGTGTCGCTGGAGTCTTCACACAACCTGTTAACATTTCCTTGTTATCTTTACTCAACAGTGTTTCTGAGAAACAGTCATCAGCACCTAGGGTGACCGTTCCACTAGCACTGGTGACAACACGACCACTTTTCCTCAGCAATCTCCACAAGTGGGCTAGATAAAGCCAGGCAGTTTCTTAAAAATGAAGTGGACCAGGGCTACACATTGGCTGTATCCCAATTCAGGGCCTGCAGCCTTAAAGTACGCAGTCTCAACAATCCTCAAGGGCCGCGTACTTAAAGATCGCTAAGGCCGGAAGTGCGAGGCTTGTGAAATGGGACGGTCTAGCCTCCGTTGCGCTGCCCAGGTTGCCTAGCAACCATGAGACTAACAGCTGGAAACGTTTCATACAGCTTTGTTTGACAGAAATGAAGGAGAAAATCTTTTGTTCATTTGTTTGTTTGTTTCTACATGAGCTTTGATCATTCTCTGTAAGATTAAGGTCAGCTATTGAACGGCGTATATTTTAAAGTAAAGGCTTTAAAACCAAGTTAGTACAAACGTCACTAATGTCACATAACTTTGCCGACATGTGGCCAACAGTAATGTTTTAATGTTCTTCGTTATTAAACATTTGCACATAAATAAGTGACATAATATTCAGTACTTACTTAAAGTTTACTCTTCGGGCGCCCCTCAACCGCCGTTTTTTTCGGCAAAATTATCCACACCCACCGCCGCGCTATTCATTCTGGGATATATTGGGCCATGAAGTCTACACCGCCACGTCCTTAAAATTCAGGGAAATGAAGGACTCATTTGAGGGCCGCATTTCGAGCAGCCTTCGAAATGGGACAGCCTTCGTCACGTCGCTGTGACGTATTCGGCCTTAAAATGCGGCCTTTAAGGCTGCAGATGCTGAATTGGGATACAGACATTGTCATGTGCCGTGGGAGTGTCTGGGGATTTTCCTGTTTGTGTGAGAGAAGTTCCAGGGTCCATCCTCTGGGGCGGAGTTTCCGGCACCTCACCTGCTCTTCATTCCAGGGCAATCAACGGGAGGGTTTTTAAACCAGCACCGCTTGCCACTCTCCACCAGTTTGTCCTGCTACCATTAATAGTAAGGTGGCCTCCTTGTGTTCAGCTTCATGCTCGTCTGACTCTCTTAGACCCTCCTCTGGACCCCCTGGAACCAGTGCTCGCCTCCCCACATGAAACTCTCACAGACATCCCCTCTAGGACTACTCAGTCCCGACCTGCACACCCCCACTGTAGTGCCTACTCGCCTCTAGCCATTCTCTCAACTACCTGCCCAGCAACCTTTCTCTCTTCTGTTACAGAGCTCCCCGTTGCGTCGCTCTCCTTGTGTCCAAACATTCTCCGTCTATGACCTTCTAGGTCCCCTGTTAATGTTTTCAGTTTCAAGTCATATTCGAGTTTTGAGTTCATTTTTTTGTAAATAACCTTGTAAATAGTTCAACACATGTATTAAGTCTTCTTTTGGGTCCAAACAACCCTCCAGGTTTTGACATACATAGAGAAGCCCTAAGAAGTCTTCATGCTAATGCATAGCAGACTACAATACAGTAATAAATAATTTAGTTAACTCTAGAAAGTAAAAGTGGTTTTCCTTCCCTCAGAAATAAAATGTGTGACATATTTGAGTGTGTATATAGAGTGTATTTAAATTATTAAATAAAAAGATTACTGTAATCACAGGTGGTGTCGTCTATGTAGAACACAGGAAATAAAAATAAAATAAAATGTGGAAGGATATCTAACAATATGATTATGATACAGCACGTTCACCTTAAATAAATATGGATGTATTTTGGGTCCTTTCTGGCTGGGTAATTCTAAAAGAAAATGTTTTTGACTATACTTGGTGCGCAAACATTTTATGTGACAATGCCACAAGAGAGAAAAAGAGGAAGCAGAGAGGCAGTGATCACTGGTTGTCACATTTGTCATCTGGAAGTTTCCAGCAAGATTCAGAAATGGCAAAAGTAAACAAATCCATCACTTAAGTAAAAGTGCAGATACTTGTATCAAAAAATACTTAGGTAAAAGTTGAAGTACTGAAAGCTGGATAAAAGCAGACTTCTGTAAGTGAATCTATCAGCACCGTCATTAAGTTCAAATTGATGTCTGCTACCCCTGATATAAACTAGCACTGACCATGAACTCCATAGTTACTCTGTAGCAGTCCAAGACCAGTGCAATATTATAAACCTCACTAGAGTACTTAGAACTAATCGGTTTATCGAGCACTAAACTGCAGCTGCATTTGAAATTACCTGCCATTTTCAAACCTTTTCACATACTTTATACATGCTTGATCCTTTTCTGCAGCGCTAGATAGGTTCTAAAGTACTGAGACCACAACTCAAGGACAAAAACAACTTTTGGATCATTTTAGTAGATAGTACATTAGAATCAAATATATGTTTTTGACTATTTATTCCCATCATGTTCGTTTAGGACTGTTACAACAACTTGACTGTCTTAAATTTGTATTCCCTCCATTTAGGTTCAAATCAGTTTGATGTTTAAAGGTTTGCAGAGAAAGGAGATTATAACTCCCTCTCAAATGTCTTATAAAGAAAGTAATGAACCTGTTTTGGAAAGGTGAGGAGAATCCGGAGATGTTTGTTTTCAAATGTACAGAGTAAAAGCCAAAAGTTGCCAGAAAAACAAATGCTCAAGTCAAGTGAAGATACTTGAAAATTCTGTTTTATGGATAGTTTTAGATACTGGAGGCAGAGTGGTACAGGTGAGGCTAAAGGAGATGGAGTGTTATTCCGTTGCTGTAGTAGTGAATGAGTACAAGTCTGCCAGTTAGTGATGGGAAGTTCGGCTCTTTTCAGAGAGCTGGCTATTGTGGCACAGCTCCAAAAGAAGAGCTGGCTCCCAAGTGGCTCTTAATTTTTTTATCATCTGTAGCCTCATATTTTAGCCTTACTTGGCAAAGTATTTTAATATTTTAATCAAACTTTTAATTTTAATTCAACACTAAAACAAAACACTGCAAACAAATCCACAGAACAGAAACAGAACCAAACGCAGTACCCAAACAGTCTGTCCTCAGTGCAGGTTGACATTCTGAAAAATCAAATGCCTCAGGTTGGATGACGCGGTTTCTGCTTCTTCTTTAAATTGCTGCCAGATGCGGCTTCGTTTACGAGTGTCAGTCATATTTATGTGCTTTATGCGACTCACTTGAACTCTCCTCCTGAGAGGTAGTGATGTGTGGAACTTCCAATACCAGTGTTTCATGTTGTAGGATCAATTCCCATATGGAAATATTAATATTTAATTTGATTAAATTTGTTTTTAATCATAAGTAGTCATAAGTAAACTCAGCAATTAGCGTGATAGTCGACAATACCCTGTTAATAGCAACTACAATCGCTTTCTGCCTCTCATTTATATGCGTGCTATGGCTCCACAACAGTGTGAGCCAGAGAGGAACCTGAGACACAAAAACATTAGACCACAAAACACGCAGTCTTGACTTGGGTCACAGATCATAACTGTGTTTACGTTAAGCATAGAAATGATGCTGTGTGCGATGTATGTGGGAAGACAGTTAAATAATGTGGCAACACAACAAACCTTGTTTAAAAAAAAAGTGGGGAGACGGCTCTCACTCGATGAGAGTTTGGTCTTCTGATTCACTACAATAGAATAGAATAGAATAGAATAGAATAGAATAAGACTTTAATTGTCCCACAAAGGGTAATTTGGTTGTAACAGCAGCAAAAAGACACATACAGTGGGGCAAAAAAGTATTTAGTCAGCCACCGATTGTGCAAGTTCCCCCACCTAAAATGATGACAGAGGTCAGTAATTTGCACCAGAGGTACACTTCAACTGTGAGAGACAGAATGTGAAAAAAAAATCCATGAATCCACATGGTAGGATTTGTAAGGAATTTATTCGTAAATCAGGGTGGAAAATAAGTATTTGGTCACCTCAAACAAGGAAAATCTCTGTCTCTCACAGACCTGTAACGTTCTCTGTAAGAAGCTTTTCTGTCCCCCACTCGTTACCTGTATGAATGGCACCTGTTTGAACTCATCATCTGTATAAAAGACACCTGTCCACAGCCTCAAACAGTCAGACTCCAAACTCCGCCATGACCAAGACCAAAGAGCTTTCGAAGGACACCAGGAAAAGTATTGTAGACCTGCACCAGACTGGGAAGAGTGAATCTACAATAGGCAAGCAGCTTGGTGTGAAAAAATCAACTGTGGGAGCAATCATCAGAAAATGGAAGACATACAAGACCACTGATAATCTCCCTCGATCTGGGGCTCCACGCAAGATCTCATCCCGTGGGGTCAAAATGATCATGAGAACGGTGAGCAAAGATCCCAGAACCACACGGGGGGACCTGGTGAATGACCTGCAGAGAGCTGGGACCAAAGTAACAAAGGTCACCATCAGTAACACACTACAACGACAGGGAATCAAATCCCGCAGTGCCAGACGTGTTCCGCTGCTGAAGCCAGTGCATGTCCAGGCCCGTCTGAAGTTTGCCAGAGAGCACATGGATGATACAGCAGAGGATTGGGAGAATGTCATGTGGTCAGATGAAACCAAAGTAGAACTTTTTGGTATAAACTCAACTCGTCGTGTTTGGAGGAAGAAGAATACTGAGTTGCATCCCAAGAACACCATACCTACTGTGAAGCATGGGGGTGGAAACATCATGCTATGGGGCTGTTTTTCTGCCAAGGGGACAGGACGACTGATCCGTGTTAAGGACAGAATGAATGGGACCATGTATCGTGAGATTTTGAGCCAAAACCTCCTTCCATCAGTGAGAACTTTGAGGATGAAACGAGGCTGGGTCTTCCAACATGACAATGATCCAAAACACACCGCCCGGGCAACAAAGGAGTGGCTCCGTAAGAAGCATTTGAAAGTCCTGGAGTGGCCTAGCCAGTCTCCAGACCTCAACCCCATAGAAAATCTGTGGCGGGAGTTGAAAGTCCGTGTTGCTCGGCGACAGCCCCAAAACATCACTGCTCTCGAGAAGATCTGCATGGAGGAATGGGCCAAAATACCAGCTACTGTGTGTGCAAACCTGGTAAAGACCTATAGTAAACGTTTGACCTCTGTTATTGCCAACAAAGGTTATGTTACAAAGTATTGAGTTGTATTTTTGTTATTGACCAAATACTTATTTTCCACCCTGATTTACAAATAAATTCTTTACAAATCCTACCATGTGGATTCATGGATTTTTTTTTCACATTCTGTCTCTCACAGTTGAAGTGTACCTCTGGTGCAAATTACTGACCTCTGTCATCATTTTAGGTGGGGGAACTTGCACAATCGGTGGCTGACTAAATACTTTTTTGCCCCACTGTATACAAACAGAACAGGACATAGAACAGAAGCACACAATTTTTTTTGCATATTTATATCATGGATAATAGTTACCAAAACAGTACTGTATAGTTATTAAAATTGAAGTACAGATAAGTGGCAAACCCAGGTTGTAGTGTGCAAACAGAGCAGGATACTGAAAGATGTTTAAATAGTAAGAATATTTAGAATAACTTGAAAAGTACAGATTGTGTATCATACCTGTGCATTAAAAGTAGACATGTGACTTCCAATAAGTTAGTGTATATATAAACTGAGAAAAGTAATGTGCAAGTTATAAAAGTAGTAGTTGTTCGGTTGATTACGATAGTGCAAATTACAGCGCTGATGTAAACATCTGTGTTTGTTGGGAGCAGTTTTGATTGTGCAGTCTGACAGCTGCAGGGAGGAAGGACCTATGGAAACGGTCCTTCATGCAAAGGATGAATGAGCAAAGGATGCCTTCATGTAAAGGATCGGCTCTTACAAACTCAGGTAGGTAAATAATGTGGCTCGTTAGCTAGTTAGCCAGCTCAGTCATTTTTTAAAACTTTCCTGTCAGAAGGCAAACCACTTATGACACCTTCACATGTTAAATCATTTTAACACGACTAATTCCAAGGCACACCTGGCTAATCCCCAAGAAGATTTTTATGATTTTATATTCGTAGCTGTGTTCAAATAATGGATAAGTGGATAATTAACATGCTTGTAATTTAATCATCACATCCAAATGTGAAACATCTGGCTAGTTTTTCTTGGCATATGCTTATTCTATCCTTTTTTTTTTTATAACCAGGACAGCAGAGAAGGGAAGAGAGCAGAAAACAGAGGACGTATATGATGATAGGTTTGTAGCATAAACCTATTCGCTGGAACGTTAAGGACAATTTACTACATAGCAAAAACAAGACACAAGTAGGCAAAGTTCTTGGTGTTACTCATGCATGAGGGAGGCCTGCCTGGAGCCAAGTGTCGTTCCACTCACTTGACCTCCGTCAGACTCTCAGCCAGGTTCCCCAGAGCACTCCTTTTATTGTGGTTACATGAATATGCATAGGTTCATTAACATATGGCGTTTCATATAGGTATACATGTGGACAAAGAATACCGTGTGTGTGTGTGTGTGTGTGTGTGTGTGTGTGTGTGTGTGTGTGTGTGTGTGTGTGTGTGTGTGGTCAAGATGTGACCCCGTGAAGACTCCCCAAAGCTGGTGCCAGGAGTCTAGCGGTCCATCTAAACAAAAGGCTCTTATACTTAACCAGATACAGAGTAGGTGTCCTCCTATAGCCTAAATCAGTAAGAGCAGATATAACCTCTCTTATGTTGTGTGTGCATGCCAGAGTGCTCTGGGAGGCACACAGAGTCTCCACGGACTACTAAGGATCAAACCTCTACCAACATGACATTGATTATAAAACTCTAAGCATATATGAGTAGATATTTCTAAGCATAAATGACAATCAACAATACAAATCTAACATATGACACTAGAAAAAAAGCTCTCCGAGGGGGGAAGAAGCGAGCAGTACCAGAGACAGATAAGGAAGCACTAGAAACATAAAGTTCTTATGACAGCATAATCAAAGTCAAGGCTTCTGTTTTTTTCACAAGATTTTACTATTTTACTGTGAATTAACTTTAAATCTACCAATAACTCAACACCTTTACAAGCAAATATAGTATACATGTGAGGTATCACACAAACAGCAGCATCTTGGAGGGTGAGAATGAATCACTTGAACATAAACATTACAGTTAACTAAATTACACCTGTGCTAATTATTTGATTTTTTTTAGCAGCACTTCTCTACACTGCACACACTTACAGGACAGGACATGAGAAGAACGTCTTCTTACAGGTCAGCTGTCATACACAGACTTCAGGTTTATACACTGGAACAGTTTGTAATAGTGCAGACCTCCAGATTTATCCTGAGAACATCTGCCTCAACCTACAAGATCCCACACAGTTCCTAGCAATTTTTAACACAAGAGTTCGCCCTTACATCAAAAACATATCGATCCTGCTTCAGCTGTCCCGCATTGATCTGATTTGCCATGCCATTTCTAGAGAGACACACATACATTTTTTAAAAAAGCCTTTACACTGCGCAGCTCTTGGTGTTTTGGCTAATTCTGAAATGGAAGCATCCTTTTTTTATATATTAACAAACTGGTAGATATAGATTTCTGTTATCAATACCCAGTTTCTGGTACTTTGATATCTGCAAATTAGGATCATTTCAGAATACTTTTGATCCTGCTTTTAAATGTCTACAAAAATGTCCAGTATTTTATAACATATAAGCATTATTTAGTCTGCCATGTACTATTGATGTATCTTGTTTTGACCATTTCTTTCTAAAACTAAAATTAAAGAGGTAGGAGGAGGATCCTTCTAATATGACAAAATGAACCCTTTTTCCAGAGCTGCAAGTTCCCATTCTGGCTATAGCCTAAGATATTTATTAAAGCTGAATTAATCATTACTTTCAACAATAATCTCAATTTAAATAATGAAACCATATTGTAGGTCATATTACAATGCATTAGCATCATAAAGCATACTACCTGTTTTCATTGAAGAATGCTGCTGAATTCACAGTGGCAAATCTATCAACTCAGACATCATTTATCATGTCAAGACTCAGGTATTTTTCACAAAAAGAAACCAAAGCAGGCTTAAAAAAACATAAATATGCTGTAATTTGACATATATTTATCAGGATGGCCTTGCACATTGAATCCTTACAATAGAGAACCGTGCCTGAATACTGGATCTTTGTAAGGCATGACTTTCATTTCCTAGTTTGATATTATTTTCACGCTTTCAGCTAGAGAATTCCAAATGACCATATAATCACAAAGTAATCCAAAGCTATTAGAATTCCAAATCACCCTTTCCATTATAAGACCCTCCAGATTATGTCCATAAAATCAATAACGCCATTCCCCTTCAATTAGCCGCAATCACACTGAGTTTATTAGATAAACAGTGCAACAATATCCCTCTATAAAATTAAGCAATCTTTCCTGAAGATCTGCCGTCTGCAATCTACATTTCAATTTGCATTTCACCATCTCTAATACGTTTAACAACATCTCAGTGCTTCTGCACTTGTGTTTTGTAATATCTTTGTAATATCTTCTATCTTTGCATCTTCCCTTCTTGCTCACTGCTAATCCTGAACAAACATTTTGTACCAAGGAAAGGCTCGTATCCGGAAGACGTCAAGACATTTCAGACGAGCGCTGACTGTGGCGTTACACATCTTGTAAAAATGCCTAAATAAACAAAGAGGATTTAGTCTACCTTTACATGTATCTACTCAGACAAACGCTGGTTCATTCTTTTCTTACTTTTTCTGGTTTTGAATTTACGCCGGACCTTTCTCGGTCATCAAAGAGAAAACTTTAAAAAAGTTTGGAGGAGAACGTTTTTAAGGCATACATACGTCATAGGGGGAACACAATCCACTTTGATCATAACATCTGTGCTGTAGTACTTCTGTTCCTTGTTATGTCATGGGAAAAGCCAGAATACTTTCACTGAGAGCTTCTAACCAGGGCAGGGTGTTCTCCTTGTTTATCCACCATGGTTTCCCGCTGGCGTGAAAGGGCTGTCAGTTAATTTTTAATTTCATCCTTTGAAACACATCAGTAAAGTGGGTTTCCTAATTAACCCCGTTGCCTATGCAGATTGAGGCAAGAGGCAGCCTGAAACAACACAAGCCTCTAAAGTGTTGTCTGTTTTACTAAGACTTAGTTCCATCACCTAAAGCCTTGCCATTGCTACTCACTGGCAGCAGCATAAACATCCTCCAGGATAAAAAAAAAAAAAAAAAAAAATCCAATAAAAAAAAGTAAAACAAAACACTGACATCTGTTTATTTCATTGGCCAAAAGAAGAAAAACACCCACGTAACACAAGATAGTAAAGTTTACTTCAGTGAATGATCTCTTTCTTTTATCTATCTTGGTAAGAGTATTCCGTTTTTTCAGTCTCCCTGCTGTGTATCGGCCTTTTTTCATCTCCCCTCATCCTCACTCACATCTGACAGCAAAAATAACAGGCCTGAATAAGGCCGCATATCTGCCGTGTGCATAGAAAATAAAAGCAGCATCAGCCCATGGACACTGCACAGAGGACACATCTATCCATTATCCTGTTATCTCCAGTTTGGGAATTGAATCGGGTGAGCAGAGTTATATAGTAATCATGCTGCCAGGTTCTATTAATTTTGTGTTTTACCAAGTGTTCTGTAAACATTCCTGCGTCCCTACCGTCACACTGTCTACTTTTTCCCCTAGAAACATTAAAGACAACATTTTGAAATCAAACATTTTATCCTTGGTGGTCTTTGGTGATGCTGAAAAGAGTATTAGATCAGAAGGATACTTCGAATCATAGTCTGCAGTCCCAAATAGCAATGCTGAATAAAATACTGAGAACAGTGGAGGTGAAAAATGTTTGTCACCTTGTCATGAATGTTTTCTAATAGATTACTGTAATGTATGCCTTGTAAGTGTGAAATTAGATACTACATTACAAGGGCAGAGTCATCCCAATGTTAATCAGCTAATAAGTCACACTGAGTCATAAACCACAAGTGAAAGAAATTGACATTCAGTGATATTTTTTAATGAAGAAGAATTTTATTCTTTCTCCATTTTCTAAGATTCATACAGTCTCTCACTGACCTCCTTTTTCTTATATCTCAAACTTTGCTTGGCTCTTAAAATCTGTGTAATTTAGGGGGTAATCACACTGTTCTTAATCCCCTGCTTAGTCTCATTTATCTACTGCAAATCTGTTTTATCGAACTTTTTCAACAGTGGCATTTCCTTCAAATAGAATACTAAAAGTGCATTGTGTGAGCAATATGAAACAATAAACACGTTCTTTGATCAAGAACATTGGTAAATGCGTTAGTTAGTGGTGCAATTAATAAGGCCAAACAACAGGCAGCTACATCGCATAAATCGAAAGGCGGAAAGTGGAAACTCGTGAGACCCAGTGGAATTTCAGCTCACAAATGTGCATTCTTATTGTACATCCATGTCACATTCATCAGTACAGCTAGAGTAATTGTTTATGCATTTTGTTACTTCCCAAAATGCTTGTCTGATGTTTCCTCATTTTAAACCATGCTGGGATAAAAAGAATGCCCAGCTGCACAGATAGTTGTCAATGTAACCTTGAAACACAGAAACGTGCTTGTTTGAAAAGTCAAATTGTGTACATACTGAGCCACCGCTGCTGCACTGAAAACCACATACTGATGAGTCATAGCCTCTGAAGGTTACTTTTTCATTACAACATGGAAGAAGAGCCTTAAACAAATGGAAGGACAAATACTTTGTATTAGTTTGGGCTTTTGAATTCTGGGATGGTAAAATAGACTAGGTCACCTCCCTGTTTACTCAGTGCCACAGAGT
>NC_141363.1:9630000-9862500 GCF_057382095.1 Aulonocara sp. 'chitande type north' Nkhata Bay | reverse complement strand
CAAGATGCTAGCAAGCAAGGCATACATGGAACGCCATAACCAAGTGGCCGGCATAGTGTACAGGAACATCTGTGCCGAGTATAACCTAGAAGTCCCGAGGTCAAAATGGGAGATGCCCCCAAGGGTGGTGGAGAATGACCGAGCTAAGATCCTGTGGGACTTCCAGATACAGACGGACAAAATGGTGGTGGCTAACCAACCGGACATAGTGGTGGTAGACAAACAGAAGAAGACGGCCGTAGTAATCGATGTAGCGGTTCCGAATGACAGCAATATCAGGAAGAAGGAACACGAGAAGCTGGAGAAATACCAAGGGCTCAGAGAAGAGCTCGAGAGGATGGGGAGGGTGAAGGTAACGGTGGTCCCCGTGGTAATCGGAGCACTAGGTGCGGTGACTCCCAAGCTAGGCGAGTGGCTCCAGCAGATCCCGGGAATAACATCGGAGATCTCTGTCCAGAAGAGCGCAGTCCTGGGAACAGCTAAGATACTGCGCAGGACCCTCAAGCTCCCAGGCCTCTGGTAGAGGACCCGAGCTTGAAGGATAAACCGCCCGCAGGGGCGTGCTGGGTGTTTTTTTTTATATATATATATACACACACACACACACACACACACACACACACACACACACACACACACACACACACACACACACACACATATATGTGTGTGTACATATGTGTGTGTGTACATATGTGTGTGTGTACATATGTGTGTGTATATATGTGTGTGTATATATATGTATGTGTGTGTGTATGTATATGTGTGTATATATATACAGTGGGGCAAAAAAGTATTTAGTCAGCCACCGATTGTGCAAGTTCCCCCACCTAAAATGATGACAGAGGTCAGTAATTTGCACCAGAGGTACACTTCAACTGTGAGAGACAGAATGTGAAAAAAAAATCCATGAATCCACATGGTAGGATTTGTAAAGAATTTATTCGTAAATCAGGGTGGAAAATAAGTATTTGGTCAATAACAAAAATACAACGCAATACTTTGTAACATAACCTTTGTTGGCAATAACAGAGGTCAAAGGTTTACTATAGGTCTTTACCAGGTTTGCACACACAGTAGCTGGTATTTTGGCCCATTCCTCCATGCAGATCTTCTCGAGAGCAGTGATGTTTTGGGGCTGTCGCCGAGCAACACAGACTTTCAACTCCCGCCACAGATTTTCTATGGGGTTGAGGTCTGGAGACTGGCTAGGCCACTCCAGGACTTTCAAATGCTTCTTATGGAGCCACTCCTTTGTTGCCCGGGCGGTGTGTTTTGGATCATTGTCATGTTGGAAGACCCAGCCTCGTTTCATCTTCAAAGTTCTCACTGATGGAAGGAGGTTTTGGCTCAAAATCTCACGATACATGGCCCCATTCATTCTGTCCTTAACACGGATCAGTCACCCTGTCCCCTTGGCAGAAAAACAGCCCCATAGCATGATGTTTCCACCCCCATGCTTCACAGTAGGTATGGTGTTCTTGGGATGCAACTCAGTATTCTTCTTCCTCCAAACACGACCTTTTATACCAAAAGGTTCTACTTTTGGTTTCATCTGACCACATGACATTCTCCCAATCCTCCCAATCCTCTGCTGTATCATCCATGTGCTCTCTGGCAAACTTCAGACGGGCCTGGACATGCACTGGCTTCAGCAGCGGAACACGTCTGGCACTGCAGGATTTGATTCCCTGCCGTTGTAGTGTGTTACTGATGGTGACCTTTGTTACTTTGGTCCCAGCTCTCTGCAGGTCATTCACCAGGTCCCCCCGTGTGGTTCTGGGATCTTTGCTCACCGTTCTCATGATCATTTTGACCCCACGGGATGAGATCTTGCGTGGGGCCCCAGATCGAGGGAGATTATCAGTGGTCTTGTATGTCTTCCATTTTCTGATGATTGCTCCCACAGTTGATTTTTTCACACCAAGCTGCTTGCCTATTGTAGATTCACTCTTCCCAGTCTGGTGCAGGTCTACAATACTTTTCCTGGTGTCCTTCGAAAGCTCTTTGGTCTTGGCCATGGCGGAGTTTGGAGTCTGACTGTTTGAGGCTGTGGACAGGTGTCTTTTATACAGATGATGAGTTCAAACAGGTGCCATTCATACAGGTAACGAGTGGGGGACAGAAAAGCTTCTTACAGAAGACGTTACAGGTCTGTGAGAGACAGAGATTTTCCTTGTTTGAGGTGACCAAATACTTATTTTCCACCCTGATTTACGAATAAATTCTTTACAAATCCTACCATGTGGATTCATGGATTTTTTTTTTCACATTCTGTCTCTCACAGTTGAAGTGTACCTCTGGTGCAAATTACTGACCTCTGTCATCATTTTAAGTGGGGGAACTTGCACAATCGGTGGCTGACTAAATACTTTTTTGCCCCACTGTATATGTGTGTGTGTATGTATATGTGTGTGTATATATATATATGTATGTATGTGTGTATATATATATATGTATATGTGTGTGTGTGTGTGTGTATGTATATGTGTGTATATATGTATATGTGTGTGTGTGTGTATGTATATGTGTGTATATATGTATATGTGTGTGTGTGTGTGTGCATATGTGTATATATATATATGTGTGTGTGTGTGTATATATATGTATATATATGTGTGTGTGTGTGTGTGTATATATATGTATATATATGTGTGTGTGTGTGTGTGTATATATATGTATATATATGTGTGTGTGTGTGTGTGTGTATATATATGTATATATATGTGTGTGTGTGTGTGTGTATATATATGTATATATATGTGTGTGTGTGTGTGTGTATATATATGTATATATATGTGTGTGTGTGTGTATATATATGTATATATATATGTGTGTGTGTATATATATGTATATATATATGTATGTGTGTGTGTGTGTGTGTGTGTGTGTGTGTGTGTATATATGTATATGTGTGTGTGTATGTGTATATGTGTATATATATATATATAAAAAAGGCACCTCACTCATTTTTTGTGCTATCGGCAATTGTCTGTGTCACCCATTTTCCATGACATGAATTTCTGCAGAAAGTGTTGGGAATAATTTGAGCTTAACTCAACTTGGTTATCAGTTATATAAACTTGGAGTGTATAGTTTTATAGAAAACATAATGGTGCTATATGTTTTAAGAATATTATGATATGCCTATTGGCTTTATTTATGTAGACAAAGCTCTTGTGTTCTTAGCTAGCATTAGTGGAGACAGAAAAACAGTTATGACAAAAAATCAAGAGAAAAGAAAATTCTTGGGGAGTGCTGAGAAGTACTGACTGACACCTGTCACAGATATGGATCAAAACCTGAGGGGGAGATTCCAGCTCAGTGACAAGTGCACACAAACTAGGCACTCCAGGAAGACTGACACACCACACAAGCTGATACTCATTCAGCAGCTGTAAATTCAACAGTATTCACAATAGCCATGAGTTTATGTTTTCTATATGTGCTAAGAGGTTACTGATTCCATGTGGGATTCAAATGCTGACTTTTCAATTCAGACTGAGTGGCTGCTCTTCAGTTCATCAGATTTTATCTTTGCCATACAAATACAGTGGATGGAAAAATGTGATCACCATTTTTAGCCTCACTCAACCACACTGTTTTGCTGTGTTTAATATTTGAATTTCAGTCCCAAGCAAACTGAAGAGGTTGTGTTTGTCCACAGTATTTTGTAGCAAACAACCCCCTTAGGGACTCAATCAGCGCTTCAATTCCATGAAAAATGAGTCATGATTTACATGAAGTAAAGAGCTGAAGTTGAATGTGGCTGATTCCGCAAGACTTAGGTACATCTTGCTGGCACTAGGTTGAACTTTTACCTTCAGAACTGAATTAATTCTTTGCAACACATAACAAGGTGCTGCAGACTTGTCGGCTGCACATCCAAGGTGCAAATCTTTCATTCCAATACATCACAAAGCTCCTCAATTGGACTGAGGTCAGGTGACTGTGGAAGCTTTTTGAGTATGGTGAATTCATTGTCATGTTCAAGAAGCCAGTTTAAGATAATCTGAGTTTTGTGACATGGTGTGTTGTCCTGCTGAAAGCAGCTGGCAAAAGTAGTGATAGAGATTTTTTTTTTTTTTTTTTTATAGCAACAACGCTCAGGTTGGTCAAGGCATTGAAACAATGTTTAATTGGTACTAAGAGGTGGAAGAAAATATCTCCACACCTTGATACCAGCACCTCCTCAGCTAGTGATACAAGGTAGGCTGGATCCATGCTTTCATGTTGTTTATGCCAAATTCAGACCCTACCATCTTAAATAACATAGATAACCCCTCATTGTTACGAGAGGTTATTGAAGTTACTGTTGCTTTCCTATTGTCTCAAAGCAGTCTGGCCATTCTTTTCTCACCTCTGGCATCAATAAGGCTTTTTCACTCAGAGAACTACTGCTCACTGTTTTTTGTTTTTTGTTTTTTGTTTTTTTTAGGACTATTTTCTGTGGTTATTTGTCCCAGTAGATCAGAATTTCTGAAATACTAAGACCAGCCTGTCTGACACCAACAACCAGGAAACATTCATTATTTAAATCCCCTTTTCTCCTCATCCTGATGTTTAGCTTGAACGTTAGCGGGTTGTCTCAACCATCTCTACATACCGAATGTGACAGGTGAGACCTGAGTCTGGGAATTGCCCCTGGTGGGCGGAGCTGGTCTTTGCCCCTTTCATAAGCTCAGGTGTGGGCAATTAGCTATTCTCTAGCACAGCGGTCTCCAACCCCCAGGCCTCGGACCGGTACCGGTCCGTGAGTCGTTTGGTACCGGGCCGAGAGTTGAGGCTCAGGTGTGAAATGTATAGTTTTCAGGGTTTTTATCGGTTTTCAGCGTTATTTTGTTATCGTTTTTATCGTTTACTCGGTTTCTTTTTTTCGGTACCGGTACTAGTTTTATTTTGTTGTATTTATCCGCGACACCTTAAAGGCCGGTCCATGAAAAATATTGTCGGGCATAAACCGGTCCGTGGCGCAAAAAAGGTTGGGGACCACTGCTCTAGCAAACTTGAAGCTGTGAGTGCTTGGTCCAAGCTGGTGTTTTTTAATTCCTTTCTATGAAAGCTTGATGCGGGTCCCATTAAACGTCTGTTAGGGTAGGTTATACAAAAATGTACCACTTGAGTTCTGGCTGTTGGCAGAGATTTACAGTTATTTGCACCCTTGTAGGCAGGAAACACTGCGTTCCTGTGAGAGTAGTGGACTTCACCGAGGGATACTCCTGCTGTGTTTTACTGTCCTGTCTCCTGCCTTTTATTTACAGAGTACCGAGCTGCTGCTTTGCCAAGTTGATTTCTGGCTGCGGGCAAAGGACCCAACACATCAGTGTGTTTTTAATTTGTTTTAAACTGGTTTAATTCGACAGACTGTGACTGCTGCAGCTGTCAATTTTGTTTGTTTCTTGTTTTATTTTTCTGTATCAGTAGGCACCGCAGATATTGATGGTTTTCAGTGTTTTATCTTTTTTTTTTTTTATATGTATATATATCGCTGCAGACGGTGAATGCGCTGCGTGGAAAACAAATCCTTCTGTTGTCTTGCCGCATTTTGCATGCACCGCGGTGGGCCAAAGTCAAGACGGCACTGAAGGTTTGCTCTCTTTTTCTATAGTGTCTTGCCCATTTGGGGTTATGAGTGAGTTGCCATCCCTTTTTAACGTGTGTGATATGTCGATTTGTTCTTAAACGGTTCCCCGCAGTGCTTGTCCTGTCTCACGGGCAATAATAATGAGAGGGTAGTAGCCTTTGAGTCTACAGTCCCTAGCAGGAGCTCATCTGGTCAGGGTACATCTTCCATGCAGACGGAAAACTAGCACCCTCTGTTATGCTGAGCCACATATCAGATGAGGGCATAACTGGCTCCAACACTTGTAATGCTCAAAAGTCTGGTCCCCCACCCAAGTTGGTAGGCTCCTGTCCAAAGGTTCCTATTAATATGGGAGGGGTAGACGTCTCCTGTTTATTAGACACTGGGTCCATGGTCACTACCATCACAGAGTTTTTTTTTGCCAAACATTTTAAGAACTGAGAGAAACTGAAAGCATGCCATTGGCTGCGGTTACGGGCAGCTAATGGGCTAGATATTCCCTATGTTGGCTACCTGGAGCTTGATTGCCAGGTGTTAGGGAGGCAAATACCGAAGCGTGGTGTGTTAGTTGTTAGAGATCCTTTGGAGCCCAGCCCCAGCTCAGAAATATGTGGATGTGGCGAGAATAAGGCACGGCGGGACCACGGAGTATCATTCAGAGCCATCTTTATTTACATCACCTCTCACCACAACACCCCCAAACCCCTGAGTCCCCGTGTTTTTAACTAGGCGGGCGTGATTAAGAATGCCTTGCAGGTGCATCCGCCCTCCCTGTCAGGTGATCAGAGAAAGTTGTAGCCCTTTTGCCTCTCCAATTGTGGTAGTAAGAAAGAAGGACTCCAGTATCAGGCTTTGTGTGGATTGCCGTCTTTTGAACTCAAAGACTAGGAAGGATGCTTTTCCCTTGCCCCGAATTGAAGGGTCCTTGGACATTATATCAGGTGCACGTTGGTCCTCCACCTTGGACTTGGCTAGTGGCTACAATAAAGTCCCTGTTGCTGAGCCAGACAAGAAGAAAACTGCTTTCTGCACTCCTTCCGGGTTATTTGAGTTCAACCGCATGCCGTTTGGCCTCTGTAATGCATCAAGCACCTTTCAGAGATTGGTGATTCTGGGAACCAAACATTCGCTCCATCAATCCTTGTTGTTGTATCTGGATGATGTGATTGTCTTCTCCACCATAGTAGATGAGCATATTCAGCACCTAGGAGCAGTACTGGAGACCTTGCGGGTACAACATTTGAAGGCCAAGCTGGAAAAATGTTGTTTTTTGCAGACAGAGGTAAAGTACCTTGGGCATGTGATCTCCAAGGACGAGGTAGCCACGGACCCAGACAAAATATCTGCTGTGTCTAATTGGCAAACTCCTAGCTCTGTTGCTGAATTGAGGTCATTCTTAGGGTTTGCTAGTTACTATCGCTGCTGTGTTCCAGGTTTTGCATCCCTAGCTGCTCCACTTCACCAGCTGGTGGCTGAACTGGCTGGGACTAAGCACAAACGCCCCTCCAAGTGTGCATTGCAGCAAGTTTGGACCGAGCAGTGTGAAAACAGCTTCCAAGAGTTGAAGGCTCGGTTGGTGAATTCCCCCGTGTTGGCTTATGCTAATTTTTCACAACCTTTTATCTTGGAGGTTGATGCCAGTCACTGGGGTCTGGGGGCAGTGCTTTCACAACAGCAAGCAGATGGCAAGGTGCGTTCTATAGCCTATGCTAGTCGAAGACTAAAGCCCACAGAGCGTAACATGTCCAACTACAGCTCCATGAAACTTGAATTCCTAGCCTTGAAATGGGCTATGACTGAAAAATGTAGAGAATATCTGCTGGGTAACAAGTGTGTCTTCTATACAGACAACAACCCCTTGAGCCATCTGACTACAGCAAAGCTCGGAACTTTGGAACAGCGCTGGGCTGCTCAGCTCTCTTCTTTTGATTTTTCAATTAAGTATCGTCCAGGTCGTACAACTGGCAATGCAGATGCTTTGTCCCGACAGTGTCAGCCATCAGAGCAAACTGTGTCTTTAGAAACACTGCTTCCTGGTACTTCCCTTACAGACTCTTTAGTCCAAACAGTTTTACCACCCCAGCAAGTAATCCAATCTAAGATTTCGGTTTTACCCTCTCATTCACTTGCAGACCTTCCTACTTTGCAGAGGGAAGACCCCACAATTAGTGGCTTTTTGAAGTTTTGGTGCAGAGGAACTGGCCCTACTCGCCAGGAGAGGAGAGATTTGCCAGCAGCAGTGCTAGAAATGTTGCGCCAGTGGAGGAAACTGGTAGAGAAGGAGGGCGTCCTTTATCGGCAGATTTTCAGCCAGATGGGGGGGACCCGTGTGCCAATTAGTGGTCCCTCAGAGTCTCAAGAATGAGATTTTACATGGCTTGCATAATGACCATCGTCGCCAGGGAACTGACAGGACTGCAGACTTGATACGCAAGAGGTGTTATTGGCCAGGTATGTTCAAAGAGGTTAAGGATTACTGTCAGCAATGTGAACATTGTGCGCAGGCTAAAGCAGTTTACCCCAAACCTAAAACAACCATGGGTCACCTCATGGCTGCAAGGCCCAATCAGATTCTGGCAATTGATTTCTCATGCCTTGAACCCTCTGATGGCCGTGAAAATGTATTGATTCTTACTGATGTGTTTTCGAAGTTCACTCAGGCCATTTCTACTAAGGATCAAAAGGCAACTACTGTGGCCAGTGTTTTGGTTTATGAGTGGTTTTATCGATTTGGTGTCCCCTCTAGGATCCACTCTGATCAGGGGAGGAGTTTTGAAGGAGCAGTAGTTCTGCAGCTGTGCCAGTTATATGGTGTGGAAAAGACTCACACCACTCCTTACCACCCACAAGGTAAGGGCCAGTGTGAGCGTTTTTATCGGACTCTGCATGATCTGTTGAGAACCCTGCCCCCTGAGCAAAAGCGTCATTGGCCCATGTATTTACAGCAGCTTACCTTTGCCTATAACACCACAATCCATCAAACTACGGGTGAGTCACCCTATTTTCTTATGTTTGGCCAAGAACCCCAGCTCCCAATTGACTTCCTTTTAGGCAGAGTGGAGGAACCCACACAAGGTTAGGGTTACCGATGCTGTGTGCAGATCATCAACCTGCCCCAGCTTCTGACCCCTTGCCATTGCATCAGTTAGTGTATTTGAGAGATCATAGCATTCGGGGCCGGAATAAAATCCAAGATTTTTGGGGCGTTACACCGTATTGTATTGTCCGTGCCCCTGCTGACGCTGGTCCTGTGTATACAGTGGCCCCACTCCATGATCCAGAATAGAAAAGGCAGGTTAATAGACAATTGATTAAGCCGATCCCTGCTGATATCTGTGAGAAAATAAGGGCAGAGCTCCAGCAAACTTCTAACCCTAGAAGTTCACCTGAGCGGTTATCCCTGTCTGAGGATGCTGGAGACTTTTATGTGTGGCAACGAAGGGAGTCGCCGAGAGGTAACTCTGAATGTTCACGAACGGCTTCTGAACCTTGCCTCCAACAACCCCTGGAGGACCTGGTTACAGTAATGAGGGACTGAGCCTGGTAACCCAGCACAACAGTGTGGTGTCCCTACTCCACTAGCTGAAAGTGGTACGGTTAGAAGAACGACACGCTGGCCACCATTCTAATCCACACCATCTGCCCCAATCAGCTGAAACCAGGCCACCTAGTGTAGATTCAGTTACAACTTTTTACAGACCTTGGCTTTGAAGTTTCATTGTCGGGTCGCCCATGCAAAAACTAGGGGGGAGAATGTGACAGGTAAGACCTGAGTCTGGGAACCGCCCCTGGTGGGCGGAGCTGGTCTTTGCCCCTTTCATAAGCTCAGGTGTGGGCAATTAGCTATTCTCTAACAAACCTGAAGCTGTGAGTGCTTGGTCCAAGCTGGGCAAGTTGGTATTTTTAATTCCTTTCTATGAAAGCTTGATGCGGGTCCCACTAAACTTATGTTAGAATGGTAGGATATACAAAAATGTAACACTTAGAGATTTACAGTTATTTGCACCCTTGTAGGTGGGAAACATTGCGTTCCTGTGAGAGTAGTGGACTTCACCGCCACTGACCCACATTTATTAGGGTGTGACGCAAACTTGTGGACAGGTAACAAAACCAATACAGTTGAGGCATACTCCTGCTGTGTTTTACTGTCCAGCCTAAGTCATCTCCTGCCTTTTATTTACAGAGTACCGAGCTGCTGCTTTGCCAAGTTGATTTCTGGCTGCGGGCAAAGGACCCGACACATCAGTGTGTTTTAATTTGTTTTAAACTGGTGTAATTCGACAGACTGTGACTGCTGCAACTGTTGATTTTGTTTTTCTTGTTTTATTTTTCTGTATCAGTAGGCACCGCAGACATTGATGGTTTTCAGTGTTTTCGCTGCAGACGATGAATGCGCTGCGTGGAAAACAAATCCTTTTTTTGTCTTGCCACATCTTGCATGCACCGCGGTGGGCCCAAGTGAAGACAGCACTGAAGGTTCTTTTTCTATAGTGTTTTGCCCATTTGGGGTTATGTGTGAGTTGCCGTCCCTTTTTAACGTGTGTGATATGTCGATTTGTTTTTAAACGGTTCCACGCAGTGCTTGTCCTGTCTCACGGGCAATCATACAGTTTTATCGTTTTTAATAAAGTAAAGTTTTTAATTGTTTTTAAGTGCCGCTGTTACACTGTTACTTTTATTTTGTATTAAAAATTAAACCCTTTTTAACTGACTGTGCGCCTACGGCTCTGTCCTATTTTAAATAGGTACCTACCACGGGTCACACTAAGTACATACCTGACTTGCTGCCATGTGACTGGCTCATTAGACCTTTACAAAAGGTTTTCTAACAAAGCAAATGTAAGTTAAAGTAAGTGGTACACAGAGAGATTGCCCCAGCAAGAGAAAAAGGCACCCCAGTAGCATCAGGCTCTTGTTCAGTGACTATGATAGGCTCTCTAACCTTGAATATAAAGTCATTTTAGACAGCAAAGAGTTTTGAGTTTCTGGGGGTTTGGAGTTAGAAAGAACTGACATCCACCGTAAGCTCTTTATCATGGCTTGATATCACAACTCAAGGCTTTAACTGCAATTAGCTAGACACACTTGAATCCATAACCTAGAAAACTAGTTTTCAAGTGGCATAGTGGATATGTAGGTGTCTGATTTTCACAACAGTGAAAAAAATAATGCTAAGAATAAAAATATCATGTAGTTCTAGTGCATGAATTTGTATATTTTTAGCAAATTAACAGCATATTTTACAGATTAGTCTGAGTCTGGCAGCTGTAACGAAAGGTGAAGCTTATGCCTTGTTTTCACTGTGCACTGGCTTGTGCATCATTTGTTAAAGAAACATGGCTAATTGCAGTTAACTGCAACTGGTGCCGTTTTTGTCACTGCACCAGTTGTCCCATCCATTTAATTTAGCCCTTTATTCCATAAAGCATAATGCTTTTCTCATCGTTAAAATGTTTTCAACTCTCATTAGAAAAGAGAGTTCAAATCAATGTAGCCTGAAGTTATAGAACTGTAAAAAGCTTTGGAGCCGTACTGCTGTTTGTCTCGGCTTGGTATGTGTATGGTTGAAAAATCACAGAAATCTGATCAAGTGAAAGTTATTTCAGCTGGCAAAATATGCAGTTTTTCTTTTTCCAATAAATTTTTAACAGACACTTCGATTTACCTCAGCTGAAAAGCCTTCCACACTGTTTCATTACACCACTGCTACTTATGTCACCATTTTTCCACAGCAATCGACTCATTTCTGCTTGAGCTGACTTGGAATGTCATAGTCAAAGTCAAGCCTTCAGGTTTGGACAATCCCCTGCTCACTGCAAAGACCACAGAAATCCAATCCAAATCCAATTTGGCCTGTGATTGATTATGGTGCTCACCACCTAATTAGGTGGGCAGCTAGGCTAATAACTGATGTAGATACATAGGAGCCATTTCCTTCAGCTTCCATGTAAACATACTATTGACCTTTCTAGTTCCGTATGGCCCTGTATGTCACGGACTTGTGAAACGAGCCATTTTCCCCTAATTCCACTGAGGTGCAGATAATCTGCTAATTCATCTTCCAGACCTGGAATCCTTTTGTAACTTATTTTAAAGATTCCACTCCTATGTGCATGGCTATTGTCTTTTGCGTTGTAACCCTCCTGACCTTGTTGCAATTATCAAGCAAGGGGTTTAGAAAGACAAACAAGGCTATTTATTTTTATCTTGGAACAATCATTTGCTTCTGTCAGACAAATAGAGGCCTTCTTGATGGTAACACAAGGTGAGCTAGATAGACCTCATTTAGGTTCAGTGGGAGCATCTGGTTGGATGTGATACCTGTGTCACAAGTAAATATTATAAGACCAAAAAGGACCAGGTGCAAGACATTTGCCCCCTCCACCAGATATGGTGTGAACAGTAGGTTTTGCCCTCTGTTGTGTGCAGCAGCACATAAGGACAAAGCACAGTAGGAGTAGAAGGCAGAAGCGTGCTACAAATGGGCTGAATGAACAGAATGGCAGGAAACACAAGAACAATGCATTTAGAGAAAGAGGCACTGAAAAGTCTTCTTCCATGCAGCCCCCCCTTGTTTTAAAAATTGTGCTTACAATTTTGTTGCAACTGAAAGGATCTTCAAGTGGGCACCATAAAATCTCTGTGGAATGAGTGGGGGAAATCTCTGGAAAACAGCTGTCTTGGTCTTCTTTGGCCTTCTTAAATGCTTCTTCAGAATTTTAAGTTTGTTTGGGATCATTATCCAGCTGCAGTGTGAATCCTACTCCGCACAGATTCATACCCCAGAGTGTAGCCATGTCTCTGAAGGATCTGTTACTTCTCATTGCGAAACCAGGCAAACCGTCTCCAGAAATGAATATTTCCATCATCATGTTTGAAATACCTTCTTTTCCCTTCTTGTGCCCTTCTGTTGGTGCTCGAATTCCTCCAAATAACTTTTTACCCCACATTACTGTGAAATTCTAATATCCAAACAAGCCAGCCAGACCTTTTTCCTCAAAGAGCCTTCTTTATAGAAGCTGTAATAGTATGTGTTTATATGAGTCTTGGGCATGCACAGGGTAGTAACAACAGCTGGAGATGCTACACACTGGTAACAACAATGACAGAGTACATAAGCAAAACATAAAAATACTAGTTTATAGATTGATTTGTACATTGTCGCACCTTATTTTGTACATGCGTAAGAAATATAAAGCATGTTTGGCCCACAATAATAACACATCCTAGGTTCCAGGTCTATGTTAAAATGTGAATTGTGCTGAATAGAAGATGCTACAGATGGTTTTCATTTGCTGCAAATATGAGCCTTTATAACTTGCCTGTGGCGATAACAGAACAAGAAGATATAAACAAACAGCTTGAGTACGCCATAGAAAAAAAGACAAGAATTAAAATGAAAAATTTTGTTAAAAAATGTTCCTGATTAAAATTATATCATCTGGCATTGACATACAAGGCTTGGGTTATTTTTAAGTGCACAATTGTGCTTTAATATTCAGTAACAAATAAGTCAGCACCCGGAGGGGATAAAATCAAATGATACAATCTAAACGTAAACTGCAAATAACAAAGGTAATGTTTTATCTAGTGACATGAATTTTGCACAGAAAGGCACTGTGCAAAATAACTCAAATATGAAATAAAAGTATAAATAGGTATTCTGTTCTAGGATCACATATTAAGGCATAGGTGTCAAACTCTGGCCCGCGGGCCAAATTTGGCCCGCAGCCTAATTACATTTGGCCTGCGAAGCCATACCAAATTACTATTAGAGCTGGCCTACTGGTATTATACAGCTAATATATATATTGTTTAGTATTAAGCTTTGCTTGTTCGATATTCAGTTTTTCAGCAAAACGTGTTTGAGTCCATAAGAAAAGATTCATTCTTATATCTGGAGGAATAAATATATTTCAATAAATATTAACGTTAGCCCGCGACTTTGTTCCAGTTTTGAATTTTGGCCCACTGTGTATTTGAGTTTGACACCCCTGTATTAAGGCATATAGAATGCATTTGTTGTTCTCAGTTAAATAAAACCGAATTTTAAAAAAATCAAGGAATAAAGTTACATATAAGAATCTATTGACCTGATTATGGCTGATGCTCACCAGGGAAACACAAAGGCACTAGACCTAATAAAAAAAAATCTACCTACTCTGTACA
Organism: Aulonocara sp. 'chitande type north' Nkhata Bay; assembly: GCF_057382095.1. NCBI lineage: Eukaryota > Metazoa > Chordata > Actinopteri > Cichliformes > Cichlidae > Aulonocara > Aulonocara sp. 'chitande type north' Nkhata Bay. Next base: position 9,848,747 of record NC_141363.1, on the reverse strand, counting down.
CACAGATCTGAGGAGGTCTTCCACGAGTCATGATGCTGTTTTCTGGAGATCTGATCAGTAGGCAGTGATTTCATACCTGGCGATGTAGCCCAATAGGAAGTGAACCACCATCACAGTAAAGAAAACCCGAGATTAACCCTGAAGCTACCTGGATGAGAAAAAATTCTGCCTCGTAGTACAGGCTCAGATCAACTCTTTGCACGGGCTGTGTATTTTTTAGTTATGTATTTATTTTGCTACTCTGCATGGATCACTAACTGCTTATTTTTTGTTTACCAGTCCAGGGTTTCAGAATCTCTGTCAATGACACCCTCACAAAGCATTGGACTAACTAACAAATTTTAAAATGTTCACGCCAAAAGAAAGTCATATCTGTCAACCTTCTGCTCCTTCTGCATGACTGACTCTGTTACAGCTGCCAAGCAAAATGAAGATCTGCATCATTCACAAAAAGGTCATCAGTTTCTGGCCACCTTTCATTTATCCACCAGTCCTGCACTGCTTGTCTAAATACCAGAGATTACATATTTAAGACACTTTATGTTTCGCGCTGTCTTTACCTTATTTATTAAGATTTCATTTTTAAAAAGACACCAGATGTATTTATCTTTTCACTTAGATTTTGATTCCACCGAGTACAGCACCATTTTTATCTTCTACTTTTTCTAAACCTGTTAATCATCCATTCTTACATAAGACATATTTCTGAAAAATAATTAAAAATATTACACTTAATGGAGATTTGGATGGTTAGCATTTTGTTGTGCTGGAATTATATCGGATACTGTTATTAGACAGAGTACATAAGGCCAGGCCAAAAATAATACTGAATAATATTAATGTGAATAATAAAAACAGCCCTATATAAAATCAATAAAAGTGCATGAACCATAAAAATCAATCAAAATATACATTTTTATTTTATTTTTTTTTACAATTTTAAAACACAAGGGCTAAATCCTGTTTTTTTAATCCTGGATCTTTTACGCTATTGTTTCCGATTTTCCTCAGTATTTGTTTGTGTATAAGAAATGGGTTTTTATGACGTGACTAACACGTATGGTTGTTTTAGCCTGGATTACAGTGTGCAGACAAATTTCCGTAGTTATCCCAGTGTGACTGGCCACTACAATCATTTTTGTATTGCTGCTATCGCTTGAAAAAAATTATCTCTAGATAACAAAGCTTCATTTCTTCTGATAACAGTTTAATTGTTTAGCTATCTTGTACTAACAAACCTCTGTTCCTCACGATAACGAGTTACTTGTATAGTGTGGCGGACCACCAGGTGGCTCCACTCACACCCAAGTTGAAGGGAAGTGTTGGGGTGGAGATTTTGGCGCTCACTATATGTGAAGTTCTGAGAGTCAGTTAATAAAGTTGGAGTAAGACACTGAGACCTCTCCTGTCGTTATTACATACCTCCACATTGGTGACCCCTGTAGCGAACATGCCAAGGCTCGACGACGAAGCCAGCTCCGGCCTGGAAGCATCGGCTGCCGCCGGACTTTCACCTCCGCCGATGGCTGCGTTTGCTGTGGTGCTTAAATTGCCGGATTTTTGGCTTCACGATCCTCCTTCATGGTTCGTGCACGTAGAAGCTCAGTTTGCTCTTCGTGGAGTTTCAGCCGACGATACTAAATACCACCATGTGGTGGCCTCACTTGACCCGCTGTCAACCCGCCGCGTGATGACTCTCCTCCGGGACCCCCCAGCCCAAGGCAAGTACGCCGCCCTCAAGGCGCTGCTGCTGCGGCGTTACTCCCTCTCTGATGCTGAGCGGGCCGAGAAACTCCTTTCCCTCGCGGGCCTGGGCGACGGCACCGCTCTCGAGCTCATGGAGAGCATGCTGTCCTTGCTGGGCGCGGATGACGGAGGATTTCTCTTCACCCACCTCTTTCTCCGACAGCTGCCGGCTCCAGTGCGCGCTGGCCTTGCCAACTCCCCGCTATTGGCCACGAAGGATTACCGCTCCCTTGCGGAAGAGGCGGATCGCATCCTCCTGGCTACCAGGACTTTCGGCGTCCAGGTGATTGTTCAGGACTCACCAGCATTTTCCCCCACCCCCTCACCGATGCTCCAGGGGCCCTCCGACTCGTCCACGGTGGCCAGAATCGCTGCACGGCGGCACCGCGGAAAGGGGCTTTGTTTTTATAGCCAGCGTTGTGGAGCGAAGGCACGGCGCTGTCTCCCGCCTTGCAGTTTCCAGACCCAGGGAAACAGGCATGTCAGCGCTCTGTAGCAGCCGCGACCGCTGGCAACAAGGAAAGGCTGCTTTTCTTAGAGGACTCACGCTCGGGGAGGCGTTTCCTGGTGGACTCCGGCTCACAGAAGAGCCTTCTTCCCCCGGCTGGCTCGAACAGGCTAGCTGAGGGCTGCGGGCCATTGCTAACAGCGGCTAATGGCTCTCCCATCAAAACCTTCGGTGAAAGGTTGGTGACTGTTTGCTTTCACGACCGTGACTTTCAGTGGAACTTTGTTGTTGCTGCTAGCTCTGTGCCTATAATAGGCGCTGATTTTCTTTGTCCTCACGGACTGCTGGTTGATGTTGCTAACAGACGTTTAATTGATGCTGTGTCATTTTCCTCATTACCCTGTTTGACTCGGGGTGCTCAGCCCGTGGTGCATGCTAACTCAGTAGATTCGGGTGACGTTTTTCAGTGTTTGCTTTCTGAGTTTCCCTCACTCTCTGTCCCCACTTTCTCGAGCACGGTGACGAAGCATGGGGTGGAGCATTACATAACTACAGTAGGGCCCCCAGTGTTCGTGCGCGCTGCCTCGACCCTGCCAAACTGGCTGTCGCTCGGGAAGAATTTGCCACCATGGAGCGTCTGGGCATCGTGCAGCGTTCGAACAGTGCCTGGGCTTCTCCGTTACACATGGTGCCTAAATCTGATGGTCGGTGGCGACCTTGTGGGGATTTCCACCGTCTTAATAATGTCACAGAGAACGATCGTTATCCCATTCCCCACATCCAAGATTTTTCCGCCCATCTTGCGGGGACCTCGGTTTTTTCGAAGATCGATTTGGTATGGGGATATCACCAGGTTCCCGTGCGCGCGGAGGATGTCCCCAAAACCGCCATAATTACACCTTTCGGCCTTTTCGAGTTTCTGCGCATGCCGTTTGGCCTGAAAGGTGCCGCCCAAACCTTCCAGCGGTTGATGGACTCGGTCTTGCGCGGGCTGCCCTTTGTTTTTGTATATCTTGATAATATACTGGTGGCCAGCAGCTCGAAGGAGCAGCACATGTTCCATCAGCGTCAGGTTTTTCAGCGTTTGGCGGAGCATGGACTGATTATTATAAATTGTTTGGACTGATTATTATAAATTGTTTGGGTTGCCCGTTCTCGATTTTCTTGGGCACCGTATTTCCGCCGAGGGCGCGGTTCCGTTGCCTGACAAAGTCCGAGCTGTTTCGGAATTTCCGCGTCCCACAAATGTTAAGGCACTGCAGGAATTTTTGGGGATGGTGAATTTTTACAACCGTTTTCTCCCCAGAGCGGCACATCTGCTGAAGCCCCTTTATGGGGCGTTAAAAGGTAAGAAAGCTAATGACTCCGTTGACTGGTTTCCGGAAAGCATCCAAGCGTTTTCTGATGCTAAGTCAGCGTTAGCTAATGCTACCCTTCTGGCCCACCCATCCCCCTCAGCGCCGATTGCGTTGACCACCGATGCGTCGGACATAGCGGTGGGTGCGGTGCTGGAACAGCGAATCTCGGGTGTCTGGCAACCGCTCGCCTTTTTCAGCCGTACGCTACGTGACAGCGAACGCAATTACAGCGTTTTTGACAGGGAGCTACTGGCGCTCCACCTGGCGACTCGTCATTTCCGGTTTTTTCTCGAGGGTCGTCACTTTACCGCATACGTGGACCACAAACCCCTGACGTTTGCCATGTCCAAGGTTTCTGATCCATGGAGTGCACGCCAGCAGCGCCAGTTGGCAGCCATTTCTGAGTTTACCACGGACATTCGGCACGTGGCTGGTAAATCCAATCATGTGGCTGACTGTTTGTCCCGTGTGCTGGTTTCTCCCGTCTTTCTCGGCATAGACTACTCCGCCATGGCTGCCGATCAGAGCGGTGACCCGGACATCCTCGCGCTTAAATCCACCCAGACGGGCCTCATACTAGAGGACAGACCCGTGCAGGACGGTGGTCCCCTCCTCGTCTGTGACGTTTCCACCCTCGCCCTGTGGTTCCCGCTTCCTGGCGTCGTCAAGTTTTTGACTCGGTACATGCTCTCTCTCATCCAGGGGTCCGGGCCTCTGTTAAACTGGTCAGCTCTAAATTTGTTTGGCCAGGCCTTCGCAAATCTGTTAAGGAATGGGCGTCCGTGTGCATTCCCTGCCAGCGTGCGAAGGTTCATAAACACACCAAGGCGCCCCTGGAGCCGTTCTTCATACCCGGCAAACGTTTCGATCATGTGCATGTCGATCTGGTGGGTCCTCTGCCGCAGTCACAAGGTTTTACGCACCTTTTGACTGTTGTTGACCGGGCTTGGGCTGCGCTCTGCGGTTAAGGAGGATCTCGGCGCTTCCCCAGCTGAGCTAGTGTTTGGCCAGCCCCTCTGCGTGCCTGGAGAATTCTTGCCCGAAAATCCTCCTCCCTGCTTCGATCCATCGGTGCTATCTCTCAACCCGCTTTTGCACTCGCTTCGGGTTCCTGGTCCGGTGCACCATTGCGTGCCTGACACCTTTGTTCCAAAGACTTTAGAGACTGCACGATGCCCACAGGACACCGCTGCGGCCGCTGTATGATGGCCCATTCAGGGTTATTGAACCGGGCCAGAAACATTTTGTTTTGGATTTTGGGGGTCGAAGGGAGACTGTGTGTGTTGACAGACTTAAACCTGCACATGTTCTTCCGGACAGTAATGTAGTGCCGGCCCAGGCCCCTCGCCGTGGCCGCCCTCCTTCGATGGGGTTGACAGACTCTGGTTTTCCCCCCAGGACTACCCCCGGACCACCGGCGTTTGAGCCTCCTCCTGCCTTTCCTGCTCGCCTTCACCAGCCTCGTTCACAGGATGGACCTTCCTCTGCCTGTTCTCTCCCTCCCAGGTTCAGTCGTTCGGGTCGTTTGCTTAGACCCAGGGTCCTGAACTGAATAGAGACCTAACTGTGTGTTCAGGGGGGGGGGGTATGTGTGGCGGACCACCAGGTGGCTCCACTCACACCCAAGTTGAAGGGAAGTGTTGGGGTGGAGATTTTGGCGCTCACTATATGTGAAGTTCTGAGAGTCAGTTAATAAAATTGGAGTGAGACACTGAGACCTCTCCTGTCGTTATTACATACCTCCACAATAGCATTATTTCCTCTTTGTTTATCTGAGAGCAGAATTTCCATGTCAGCATTGCCTGACCCACAGGGGGCTTAAAGCTGTCATTGAATTGCATGTATGCAGGAGATATGTGAGCATGAAAACATTTTGATAACATGAATCAACCCCATCCTGTATTTTAGACAATGTTCTTGTATTTATAATGTTTTAAGACACTGGAAAAAAGGAAAAAAGATGCTGCTGACATCATAGTCAGAGAAACTGCTGGATGTATGTCATTTAAAACATCAGCCAACACTAAGCTCTGTGCTCAGCATGAGGACTTTTAATCTCCTCAGTAAATTCTGCAGTCTTGCTTTGTTAGCAAATGTCTAATGCAGAAGCTTCAACATTCACAAGTGGGGAACAGAGCAAAAAGAAAAACTCAAAAAAGCCGCAGCCTTCTAGTTGAGAACTAACACTCATTTTTGTAGTAGTCGACTGAGTGACTTGTTCAGGAGGAAAGGACTCTATATGTTCATCCAAAAGTCCGAGGTTTAATCTCCTGCTTCCTGAGTTATCATGTCAAATTATAATTGGACATTATACTAAACCACAAATTGCCACTTATGTGTGATGATGACTTAGCTGGTCAATATCTGACTGCGTCATCTGCATAAAGCTAGCAGCTGGACTCTGGACAACAGGCAGGAAGGTTATTGATAAATAAAATTAACAGCAGTGGACCAAGGATTGATCCTCGGACCACTGCTCCTTGATCTTTTAAAAATTGGAGTAACTATTGCCTTCATTCACCCCTTGAATACAAATCTGAATCTGGTGGTTCCACAGCTGTTCTATAGCTGTTAGTTATAGTTATAGCTGAAGAATTGAAATGTGTTAATTGTTCTAGTGGCTGTATTTCAATAAGGAGAGATCACTTGGAAGAAATGAACATGATTTTATGAGATAAAGAAAATATTATACATGGAAGAGCAGAACAGAATCCCAGCAGTGATACGATTTAGGGATGGACCCTCCAGAGTCGAGGCACTGGTGATGGTGATGATGCAGACTGAGGCTTGACTATAGCTCTGGCTGAGGTGAGTGAGGCAGAGATGAGGAGGACGTGGGATGCACAACAGAGATTCTGAAAGGGAGAATGACAGAGAGCAGAGATTTAAACCAAGCAGAGCCGGAGGCTGATTGGCTCAAAGAAGGCGGGAGAGAAGATAATTGGACTAGAGTAATGAGGTCAGTATTGAGATAGGCTGCTTTTCCATGCAGTCAAACTCACAGGAAAGCAGGCAGATGAGTGATTATAGAGTTTCCTTACGGAGCTTCATAAAATATTTGTTACATTCATGTGCCGTTGATCCCTTATTTATCACACTAACATTTTTATCAAGTTTTTTACTTTTCTTTCTGCCAGATTATATATTAACTAAAATCGTAAGTGTTTCTAAATGGAAACAATGTGAAATTTGGATTTTCCTTCACACTGGGATATGAGACTTTTGCTTTGCACAATTTCATGACAATTCCATGACTTTCACACACTTTCAAAGATCAAATAATCTGTATTACATTACCTGATCAACCTGATAACACTGTTTTCAGAGCCAAATCTTATTTTTACATAGAATTTATATGATAAAGATTCATATGTCGATATTTAACCTTGTTAAATCTGTTTACATTTCATAACTCTTGGTATCTTTAGCTAGTTATCAAAGGGGATTCCAATTCATACTATGTCCAAGGCCAAGTTCTAATTTTGCAGTCATAGTTTTTAGTCTTTTAGTCTAGTTAAGGTTAAGGTTAAAGTCGTATGACCAGACAAACAAGTTATTTCTCTGCCATATCAATTAGGGCTCTACTCTTTTAATTTGTAGAAATTGAATTTTGACATAATAATTTTCATTTTTTGCTCATTAGTTTGATCAAACCAGTTAATAATATGGACATCATAAAATATTGCTTCTTTGCAACGATTCAACCCTTTCATTACATCTTGTAATTATACAGAACAGCAATATTAAAAGTCGTCCTATACTAGAAAAAAATTACATTTAGAGCTACATTCAAGGGGAATGTTCATTTCTATTTCACTGCATTTGTATGTGAATAAAAATCGAAGTGTCTTTTGGAGATCATTACCAGAAAATGCCGCTTGATCCTGGCTCAGATCATGTCTTTCAAACAGGTGCTGCGGCTCCTCTCCAAACACATCAATCACACCACGGGTGCCTTTGCCTCTGCAGCTCCACACCCACCCTGGGAGACCAGATCACCCACCTGCTGCACTCCAAGCATCCGCATCAAATTGAGGTTGCCTCACAGACGATCTTGTATTAAGATGTATGTGTCCTCAGCTAATAATAGTAAGATAAATAGAATTCTTTGCACGCGCCACTTATGATAGCATTTTGTTTACTGCAAGTTGATCTTTATCTTCTCATTTTTGCTCAGTCTCAAAGAAAGAACGGCCATTTTTATGTTGATATACTTGTCATCTGTTGGCTTTAACCTAGATCTGATAAGAAGCATTACTAGTAGGCAACCAAGTGATAGAATACAAGCTTTCTGTTGATCATAAAAAAGAAAAGCACACAAACAGACTCTGCTGGACAATAACACTATAATACATATATCACTGATGTCATACTTGCTGTGATAGCGTTAGAGAAAATGTCAGAATACGGAGGGTTGTAGTGCAAACCAACAACCCACTCACCCACTTTTAAGAAGACACATTTACCAACACACAGTCCCCAATTAATAATAATTGGCTGTGAAATATGGTTGTCAAAGCTTGCTGCTCTTTGCTTTCTATAAATAAGATGAGCCAATTTTTTGAAGTGTTTTTCCAACTATAAACCTTTTCAACGCAGTGAAAAGGTGAGAACATTCAACAGTACCGGAAGCCTTCTCTGTGACAAAGACAAAGGGCCATATCAGAACGCTGCTTAGTCCTAATGTTTTTTACACTCCTTTCTATGAAGCGCCTTGAGGCGACTTATGTTGTGATTTGGCGCTATATAAATAAAATTGAATTGAATTGAACTTACAAAAATCTACCTTCCAGTTACAAATCCGTTTTCTGATATTAAATGTTGCATTCTTGCTAAAACATTCACTTTACTTAGATATAAAAATGTGTTTAATGGTGCTCTTCATAAAAAGCCAAGTTATTTAAGTCTTTAGAAAAAATGATGTCATCAGGGTATAACCTTTAAAAATCTAACCTTTCCAATGTACTTCTTCTTTCTTATCAAATAACACTGAGCCCATCTTCAACCTCCGCAGTAAACTCGATGAGCAAGAAATTGATATATTCTGGGAATAAGAAATGCAAGTTCAAGCTGGATGAAAAGTTGTCCTAGCACTCTACAAACCATAAAAACACCTTGAGCTTCTCTTGTCATCCTGTACACATATGTCAAAAACACCAACATCAACATCTGAACTCTGTTTTTCAGCGTTATGTTTGTAGTGCTGAGTGTTCGTCCTGAGTGACAAAACCGTTTCATGCAGACTGGAGAGGATTCATTTATGCACACTCTTGACTGATGACAGTTGGACTGACAGGGGATGAATGCAAAGAAAAGCTGGGGGCATCATACCCAGCAGCACTGAGGTGCCAGTACATCAAAGAGAAAAGCATGTTTTTTTTTATACAGAGGGGAGGATAACAGGACAAGCTTCAACCCTGACAGTTCACCACAGTGCTTTTGTAGATTACCGTTTGGTCTTTCCCAGGCGGACACGAGCACAAGCTGACAGAACACACATCAGGGTATCTCTCCGTGTTAGCTGAAAGAAACAGCAGAAGTCAAAACAAAGGTTGTGTCAGATGTTTGCTGGGCCTGTGACTCAGGGTCAATGCACAGCAGAAAGAAACATCAAAACTTTGATGTAATATTCTTCTTGGTAGGCTGATTCTGAAATCTTATATCTAAAAAATCATACAAAATCAATATATTTTAAACACAGGTTTAAATTTGTTTTACAGCCCTGATTGGTATAGTAATTATTCACCAAGCATTATAAAGCATTTACTTCTTCTTCTTGTGTAAGATTATTCTTAACTCATTTCTCTTTTTTCAGTTGTCTTACTGTCATGAGTCTTCTGTGCATAAAATTGCTTTGTAAGAAATTTCTGTTTTTTATAAATAAACCAGAAATCGATCATAGTGTTAGTTCAGCAAAGCTGCAGAGCCATGGCCCCGAATGGTCTGTAGTAAATACTTTTATCAAAGCTGCATTTTTATTTGTAACAATAAGAAGTGATATATGCATACAATCAGACATGTTGCAATAACATGTTAGATTATGATTTTATATTTTTTCCTTAATTTATAAGTGTGGCATCCATATTATATGTTTTTATAAGGTTGTTTAAAGTGCTCTTCATTTTAAAGCATAAATCTGTTAAAGCAAATAACAAGCAATTAATAAGACAATTTGTGTTGAAGAGAAACCTGTGAAGGTTTTGTGTTTAAACTATTACGTGGGCATCTAGCTTTGACAGTGTCCAAAGAAGATTTCATGATGATAAATATGTACTTTGACAAGGACAAATTGCTGTATTACAATTAGGGCTGGCAGCAGCTACTCATCAGTCACAGACAACAGTTTTGATCTTGTGTGCTCTGCCATTCAAACCAAAACCACATTGACTTCTCGAAGCCATCTATGAACTACTTAGACACAAAGCAAGAAAGTTTTCTTTCTACTCAGGCATGGTGCAGTTTTGAAACACACACTTTCTATCTCACACTGTAGCTCTCTTTCAATAGTTTCTTTTGGTTTAACAGTCTGGCAGTGTAGGAGTAGTTTGCTGTGCTGTAGTTACAAATATTTTCAGCAGAAAGGGGCAGGAAAACTCTGAAGAGTACTTACTCAACACTAAATGGTGAAACTAAGCAACAAAGTGGAGCACTTACCAGATAAGGAGCTAAACTATTTTGCTCCTTAGAGTTTGTGAAACCCAAAACCTCGATTCATCATATGGGCATGAACAGTTTCCGTCAGATGATTACTGTAATTCTGGAACCCTTATATTATTATTATTATTAATTACTGTCTATAAATATAAATTGTAGTTGCTTTGATTTTTCTTTTTTTAATTTTTTTTTTTTTTTTACGATATAGCAAGGAAAGTATCAAATGGTTACACATTGTTATATACATGGAATCCCACCAATTCACCAACCAGGCAAAACAAAACATGATATTGTCTGAAAATAGATGTTTTCTCTCAAAAAGATCGTTGTAAAACCTATAAACATATAAATTATCCAGGTCAAATTGAGCCACATCGTGAAGGAACAGTATGTAAGGCTTAATATCCCTCTGATAAATGTGCAACCATGTTTATACTGTGTTAACTTCTGTTGTTCACTTAATGATGTTTAGTCTTCTTCTGTTATTTTTTTCAGTCTCTTACAATGTCACACACTTGACTGACACCAGCTGTCAATATGATAAACTGATCCCTGCAACAATGTAGTAAAATTTCCATTACTTTTATGCTGTTGGTGTCTGTTCTAGTGGAACACAAGATAAAAGATATAAAGAATATCTTTTTTTTTTTAATCTTTTATCTCTGCAGAACTACACAGTGGATAGAAAGCACTAAAAGGAATCACTAGTTGTAGACCTTAGCCATTTAAAGCTGTTGAGAATCTCCAAGTGACCTCGTGTCATCACACCAAAGTTCACAAACTAAAATTATTTTTCACAGTGATAGGAAGCAAACAAGTAAAAACACAAATAGACAGCAAATCTGGAGGGAAAGCAACAGTAAGTCTGCACTCTAACACGCACCCTGTCAATTAAATGTAACTGACATGTTTTCAGTGAAGATAAACCTGACCTCTCTGTGCTTCATCTACCCTGCCCCACCCACACATATCCATCTCCAGTTATCTCATGGGATGCCAAGCACACTGGCCTGCCATCTACAAATAAGCCTGTTTAATTACAGCTAAATGTTGCTTTCACGCAGATTCATAAATTACAGTCCATATTATATATAATAATCGCAATAAATTAGTTTGATCTCATATGATAAATTGTAACAAATATGACTTGTTAAGAACACACAAACACACACAGACGCAGACAAAACCATCTGTGAAAGTGGGCTGCTAAACCCAAGATTTCTGCACATTTTAAGATGCAAATTTTGTTTTATTTACATTATTAAAACCTTTGCAATTTATGTCAACATGAAATGTGTTTTTACAAAATGTACTATTTGTTTTTGGAAACCACTTCTTAGATTTTGTGGTTATTAATTCACATGCAAAAAGGTGGGTATGTACAAAACAATGCAATTAGAATTAGAATTAGAATTAAACTTTATTGTCATTGCACATGCACAGGTACAGGGCAACGAAATGCAGTTTGCATCCATCCAGAAGTGCTTTAGTGATATAGATATATTACAATATATATTAGCAATAATATAGATATTACAGAAATGGGTCTATTATGGTATGTTATAATGTACACGGTATGAAGTATGTTGTGAATATTCTATAACTATAAGTATGTACAGGCTGTAGTGAGTACAAGCTATGTACAGGATATGAACAGGATATAAATATGAAAAACTATACAGAATATGAAATAAATAACTTTACAGAATCTGGGATATACAGCTATACAGAAATGGGAACTATGCAAGTTGTAAACAGTTGTAGGATTAAAGATTATCGAATGTACAGAATGATTATTTACACAGAGCTATACAGTAGTGCAGTTAAGATAAGTGAGATATAATTCCTACAGAGGCTGTATAAAGTGCTAGTGGTTGTGAGTGGTGGTTCAGTCCATGTTATTATTGTGTTTGAGGGTACAGTTGTCCATTGTGGGTGTGTGTATGTTCAGTCCATGAGTTTAACGTGGGTCAGATGTCAGGAGGCAGAGTTCAGGAGTCTGACAGCTGTGGGGAAGAAGCTGTTCCGGTACCTGGTGGTCTTAGTCCGGAGGCTCCTGTGGCGCCTCCCAGAGGGCAGGAGGGTGAAGAGTCCATGTGATGGGTGACTGGGGTCTTTGATGATTTTCCCAGCCCTTTTCAGACACCGCTTCCTGTAGATGTCTTTTATGGCAGGAAGTGGTGCTCCGGCGATGCGCTGGGCAGTTTTCACGACCCTCTGCAACGCCTTCCGGTCCGAGGCAGAGCAGTTCCCGTACCAGACTGTTATACAGTTGGTCAGGATGCTCTCGATGGTGCAGCGATAGAAGTTCACCAGGATGTCTGAGGACAGGTGGTTCTTCCTCAGAGTCCTCAAGAAGAAGAGGCGCTGGTGAGCCTTCTTGACCAGCTTGGAGCAGTTGGTCGTCCAGGTGAGATCCTCGGAGATGTGGACTCCCAGGAACTTGAAGCTGCTCACACGCTCCACAGCCGTCCCCTTAATGTGGATGGGTGGATGTGGGTCAGCATTCCTCCTGTAGTCCACGATGAGCTCCTTGGTCTTCTCGGTGTTAAGCAGCAGGTTGTTTCTGTCGCACCACTCAGCCAGACGATCCACCTCCTCCCTGTAGGCGGCCTCATCGTTGTCACTGATGAGGCCAATCACCGTGGTGTCATCTGCAAACTTAATGATGGTGTTGGAACCATCAGCAGGTCTGCAGTCGTGGGTGAAGAGGGAGTAGAGGAAAGGGCTCATCACACAGCCTTGTGGTACACCGGTGTTCATTGTGATGGTAGATGAGCAGCGGTTATCCAGCCGGACATGTTGGGGGCGGTTGGTCAGGAAGTCCAGTAACCATTTGCAGATGAGGGAACTGATGCCCAGGTCTGTCAGTTTCCTGATGAGTTGTGAGGGGTGGATTGTATTGAATGCTGAACTGAAGTCTATAAACAGCATTCTGGCGTAGGTGTTGTTGTTGTCCAGGTGTGAGAGGACAGAGTGCATTGCGATGGAGACTGCATCCTCTGTGCTCCTGTTCCGGCGGTATGCGAATTGGTGGGGGTCCAGGGTGGGGGGGAGACAGGATTTGAAGTGTGCTAGGACCAGTCGCTCTAAGCACTTAGTGATGATGGGGGTGAGTGCTACTGGGCGGTAATCATTGAGGCAAGATGGGTTGGAGTTTTTGGGTATCGGGACGATGGAGGTGGATTTGAAGCAGGCCGGTACCACAGCGTGGGCCAAGGACAGATTGAATATGTCTGTGAGCACTCCTGCAAGCTCCCCAGAACACGCTCTGAGAACACGCCCGGGGATGCCATCAGGGCCTGCAGCCTTGTGGACATTGATCCTGCTCAGCACCGCTCCTACATCGGTGGGGGAGAGAGTCATAGGTTGGTGGTCTGGCGTCATGTCTGCTTTGGTTGTGGTTGTGGGGTTCCCTCGCTCAAAACGAGCATAAAAGTTGTTGAGCTCGTTGAGGAAGGAGACATCAGAGGATGCGGGGGAGGGTTTGGTGGTCCTGTAGTCTGTGATGGTCTGGAGTCCTTGCCACATGCGTCGGGGGTTGGAGTTGGAGAAGTGTTCTTCTACCTTCTTTTTGTAATGGTGTTTGGCTTTTTTGATGCCCTTCTTTAGATTAGCCCTGGCTGTACTGTAGGCGTGTGCATCTCCTGACCTAAAGGCAGTGTTGCGGGCCTTCAGGAGGAGACGAACATCCCGGTTCATCCAAGGCTTCTGGTTGGGGTACATGGTGATCCGTTTCTGGGTGGTGACACTGTCTGTGGTTTTGGAGATGTAATCCAGTACAGATGAGGCGTACTGGTCCAGGTCTGTGTGGGTGAACATATTCCAGTCTGTGTTTTTAAATCTGTCCTGGAGCACTGCGTCTGTCCCCTCTGGCCACACTTTAATTGTCCTCACAGCAGGTTTCACACGTTGGATGAGTGGTGAATACCGAGGTGTGAGGAACAGGGAGAGATGGTCCGATTGTCCAATGTGGGGGAGGGGTGTGGCTTTGTAGGCTCCAGCCAGGTTGGAATACACATGGTCTAAAGTCTTGTCTCCTCTGGTGTGGCAGGAGACATGTTGGTGGAATCTGGGGAGGACTGTCTTTAAGTTGGTGTGGTTGAAGTCGCCAGCAACAATAAAAGCAGCCTCGGGGTGTTTATTCTGGTGTTTGTTAATGGCTGCATTATGGATATGAAAGGATTTTCTTTTATCATTTAATTGAAAAATGCAGAAATAAAATATATCAAAATGATTAAAAAAACATATTAAATTTTAAATTTGTATCTGTAACACCTTTTCCTTGCTTTTTTTGGACATCATTGTGTTTACTTGTGTAATGCACCATTGCTTCTTTTGCAACACTCTGCAAGCATTTATGAACTGAGGAGCCCATTAAAGCTGAGCTTTAATTTGATACAAGATTTTTGCTGCTCAAAACATTACAGCAACTATCAGATGAGGCCACATATATAGCACGCATAGCAAGTATTTATATGACATTAGATTTAGGGAAAAATTGCAAATATATCCATTCATACATCATTAAATTCTCTCCAGCTTCAGAGATGCAGTTCTGATTAAGGTGCATCAACTACCACTGAGACAGGATGTAATTCAACTTAATAGACTCCCTGCTGAAGCATAAATCTCTGTGGCTTTAGAATTCAAATTCAGTTTGACTGCAGCTATATAAATACAAAAGTATTTTAATGCAGACTGAGACGGTGTAAACCAGCCTAACAGCCACACAACAGCTTGTGTTTTCAGCTTCACCTGCAGAATGGTGGTGCAGGGAAACATTACCATTGGGGAACAGCACATAGAAAGAAAACACTGAGCAGAGGTTGAGATAAGGTAATGTGCTTCTGGCTGCTCTATCTCAGTTCTGCCCTCCAGTCCAAAAGCAGCCTTCCAGTCTTTCATCTGATTGCATATGCATATCAGTGTCACAGACAAACAAGCACTTGTGCTGCCTACAGAGCTAACTTTGTTTTGGGGTTGTTTTTGTGTCTCTTCCATAAGATTGCGACTTCATGCGCTTCCAGCCCTCTAAAACAATACTCCCTCAGTAGGAATAATTTAATTTGTTGCGATTTTCCCACACAGAACATTATCTTTGTGAACAACACTTGAGCAATCACTCAGTAATTTTGTTCAGGCTGTCCAAAGAGATTAAGGAAATCACATCTTGGAGGAAGCACGACGAGTGCAAGGCTCAACATGCAGTCGCAGTGTATGACTTCTCCGAGCGCCATGCTTAATTTGTGTCACTCCCAAAAGTTGGTGGCGATTTCTTTTCCTCCACCCATTTGCAACGCCTCAAGAGGAGGGTGGTAATCACTGCAATTACGTTTCTCTAATTAAGGCTTTGCTTGGTGGTGTCTTAATGGACCGCACAATACTGACAAATTAATCCATGCTCCGATAATAAATCTGATTTGACAAAGCACAAAATCATTAACCTCATGACCCGCTGACAGTATCCAGCAAAGTGTGTGAGATGCACTGATTGGCTGCAGCTGGGTATAGGGCTCTCGCTGGCATCCATCACTGAAACAATTACATTTTTACTCGCAGGTCTTTTGTGTTTCCATGATATTTAACATGTTATCACGCTGTCAGCAAAGCAGTTAAAGCATTTTTAACACTTGATTAAACACTTTCTGTTTTAATCTCAAGAATCAACAAGAAAAAACATTTGCTTTTAGGTATTAAAACCTAACATAAATTAATAATAAATAATAAATAAATTAGTAAAAGCAAGAGTCAACAAGTGATAACACGAGGAGGTCAGATGCACAGGGTAGCAGGAACACATCCACTCTCACTGCCGCTCCACCGGGACATGGTCCAAAGTAAGGAGCTGAGGGTCATCAGAATTTCCCTGATGGCTCTTCAGCTAAACATCGTAGCACAGATGGTGGTGTAGCAAACCTAGAGCGAGGCGAAAGGCACAGTTACCTTTATAGTTTAAATGCATCTCTAGAGACAATGATTACTGCAATTAGAACCACACACTGTTTTACTCTGTCTTTTAGAGATTTACCCATGGCACTTCAAAGACCAACACGTCTGTCTCACTGGGAACATGGCCATATGTGGTGGGAACCCAGGCAGATCTCATACAAGTGTCAAAATCCCCTTTGAACTCTGTCACTGCTGCTCAGCTACAAAATACACAGTTTTAAGATTGCCTACGACCATTCTGACCCCCACTGGTGGATGTAAAATCCATTTTAATAGATACAATATGGATCAAAATTGAAACAACTGTAATGAATCACCATTAGGAGCAAAATCTGGGATTTTTTTTTTTTCACTTTCTGTATTTTGGGTAAATTGTCTGATCTTCAGCTAAAAGAAAAGCACATCTAATTGTTTTTTTGACTGTCAAAAGTCAAATGGTTTGATCCAATTTAACCTGGGCCATAAAGATGATAATTTCTTTAAGGATGTGGACCTTGTAACAAAGGTGATCCCATCATCAGAGAATACAATTAATGGACAAAAGCATATGGAGACAGAGGCTTTGCCTGTTTGGATGTCAGGTCTGGGTTTCCTTTGACCCTACTAGCCTGAGCAGGAAAAGTTTTATTTTAGAGGGTGAACAGCAGTACAATTTCATGCCATTGTTCTCTTTTTGCGTCTCTCTCTCTCTGTTTTTCTCCGACTTGCTGCAGTACTGCTATCACTCTCTCCACCTACATGTTTACAGCACAGGGAACCCTTTTGTTGAAAGCTGTTAAAAGCAATTCTGGGAAATACAAGAAACTGCTAACTGTGGCAAAAGTTGACAATGGAGGCTGAGAGGAAATGGGTACACGAAAAATGTAAAACACAACAATTCAGCTACAGGATCACAAGTTGGATATCAGACAGCTCTGAAGGAGAACAATGTCATGGTGTCTGAGGGTGGTGTACCTGACTGTCACTTGAGCCCAGATCAGAAGGACAGCTCTCATCCATCCTGCATTATTACCTTATCATTTGACCCTGTTGGGAAAAGAGTTTTAATTCTGATAGGAATTAAAACTCTTAATTCTGATAGGAAAACATAGCATGATAAGTTGACACATATCATGCTATGTTTGCATTGTACTTCATGAAAACAGAGAAATTACAATGCACGAAGATGGAGAACACAAGCCCCAAACAAGTCCTGTTATATAACTGTATATAGGTAAGTTGAAATGAGCTATTTTTAGGATAATTAACCAGAATTTGATCACAATTCTTCATCTTCCACTGGACTGTAATCACTAATTTAAGCAGTGTTGTGCTTTGTGGGGAAAATGGCTTCATCTCCAAAAGCAGGTCATCTTTCTGGATGACCTGCTTTTTAGTCCACATCATGCTTCCCATGCTTCTCACAGTTTAGTCACTCTCTGTGTTACTGCTCGCGCCTGTGTTTCCTTTGGGCTCCAACATTTCAGTCCAAGTTTAAATGGACCGCCTCTCCAGGCTCTCTTCTACCTGCTACCTGCTCTCTGCTCTAACTAGAGATCACAGTGTTGCCTCAAGGAGTCAGATAATATAACCAAAAGAGGGGGTAGCGTGAGGACTCATTCACAAACTCAACAAGGATGAGGTGTAATATCACACAAGACTGAGGGGGGTATCTTATTGGTTTGAAGAGGGCACGCAGAAAGATGATTGGACTACAGCTATGATGCTAACATTGAGTTTTACAGCGTGAGAAAGTGGAAGTAACGTAATGGATAGACTAGCAGCCAAACACCTGGGAAAGCAGACAGCTGAATGATTACAGATCTTCCTTATTGAACGCACGCATAAGCTTCATCACTAAAAAGAGAAGGAAATGAAAGGCACCACTCTGTCTCACAGTATGAGACAAAGGGAGACATGAAGAGAAACACTGGGGAGGCTATTACTACTACCGGTACTAGAAATGAAGAAAAATACCAGCAAAACACAGAAAAATAAAACTCATCTAGAACAGGCATGCAGTAAACAGAGCTTGGACTCTGTGATGTTACAAGGAATCAAAAACAGTTGATTATAAAGAAAACAAAACAGGAATCTAAAACTGAAAATCTTAACAGAAACTCAGACTAGAATATATAAACTAAGAACTAACTTCAAACTAGACAGCAAGGATCAAACAAGGACCATGACATAGATGGCTAAAACCTTAGCTTTGGTGATTAGGTTATAATTGGACTGGAAAGGGAAACAGGGAAGGAAATCCATCAAATCAATGATGGGGCCGCACAAACAGAGCAGTACAAAGATGCATATAGAAGTTACATAGAAAATCTGGTCACGTTTCCCTACCACATGGACCCCGAGTGGATGAGCATAAGTGAGCTTGGACAGAATTGGATTGTGGATTGTTTGATTGATTGAATCTTTATTTTGAACACGTTGAAAAGGTACAACAACATAGAATTAAAAAGAGACAAATGAACAAAGCAAAACAAAAGGAAAACAAGCAACCACAACTACAAATAACTTTCATGTTCAAAAAGGAGCAGGAAGAAGCATGAACTTATTTAATCCCACCCCTTTTCCACTACCTAGTAATCAATAGACTACAGAAATACCTCCTTGCAATTACATTATATGTTACATGTATTTTTATTTCTCTCTCTCTCTCTCTCTCTCTCTCTCTCTCTCTATATATATATATATATATATATATATATATATATATATATTTATTAGGGGTGCAACGATATTCGTATCGATATTGAACCGTTCGATACAGTGCATATGTATCGAACAATACAACATTTGTAATTTATTTTATCAATTTTCCTTCTGACGATGCTGTCTGTGTGGAGCGCTCAGTGAATCTGTGTTCGACTACTCCGCCTAGGCTGCACTGTCGAGCGCAGATCCACTGAGCGCTCCACACAGACAGCATAGTCAGAAGGAAGAGCACAGGGCAAGCTAGCGAGACAGAAGTTAAGCTCTCCTTGCAACAGGCAAATTGACCCTCATTCAGATCTGGCGTTTGGAATTATTTTGGTTTTCATGTGACGTATGACCCTGAAGGTAAGCGAGTCATGGACTAAAGTAAAACAGTATGTTGGATGTGCCATGCAATGCTCAATTACATTGGTGTGAACTAGTGTGTTAGCGCAGTTAGCTCGTTAACGTGTTGGCCGTCTAGCCCCATGCACGGAGCGATCGGCGGTAGCTCGTTAACGGAGATTTGCCGTGTTGTGGTGTTAAGGTCATTTCAACGAGATTAACCTGAAAGCACTAGTGGGAACCAGAGGCGGAGCCAGACATTTGAAATACCCGGGGCTTAGCCCAAAGAGTAGTATGCATGTGGGATTTTTTTTTTTTTTTTTTTGGGGGGGGGGTGTAGAAATGACTGAAAGATTAATAGGCTCTGTTCAAAAAAGAATGACTTCATATAGGGAAAAATATATATCACATGTGCAGGACACCTTAAACTAGTTTTTTAATTAAGCAGCAAGGCAGAACAAGGTCAGGGCTGCATCAAGACACGAGGACTAAACCCCAATTCAACCAGACCCAGAACTGATCCAGAATTAAAAACAGGACTACAACAGTTCAAAATCAGGACTACTGAGGACTTAACCAAGACAGAACCAGAATCAGAACTAGATGATAGCACTAAAAATCATCATAGACCTGCACTACACTTATATTTTTAATTCTACCAAAGTACACTATTTAGATTGAGAAAAGTTTATATAATTATTCAGCCTTGTTGTGCAAACAAGCCTGCAGAACTTAATAAATACAGAATTTGAAAAATAACAAACCTAAAAAGAAACACTAGGTACGAGATACATGAGGACCTATGATACGGTGATACTTTTGGTAAACAACCATTTGACTAACATGTGTGTCTCACCTGCTCTTGTTCATCTGTTCTGTCCTCGTTCTCCTCTCTCTCCCTCTTTGTGCTGACAATCATCAAATATACAGTTGAAACCAGATATTTACTCTTCAGATAAAAACACTTTTTTAATTGTAACATCAAATCAGACTAAATGTTTATTTTTTTTAGATTGATAAATATAAAAACATATTTGTTAACTTTAAGAGTAAAGAGAGAAACTGTCTGTATTTCTTAATTGCAAATGGCACCAAATTGTATTCAAACTTGAGCCACACTTATGGAGCTCCACAGTTCTGTTCCTGGTGTTTTGGTTGACATCTCTTGATTTTCCCATGTCAAAGAAACAGGCTCTGTGTTTTGCCTTATATGCATCCACAGCTGTGCCAGCAATTTACTCACATGGACTCTACTAACCTATCAGAAGCTTCTTCAGCTCAGAATGGAATCGTCTGGAGTTTTCTTATTAATTAACAATAAATTTAGTGTACATGTACTCCTAAATTTGATGAAAGTGATAAAAATAGCTCTGTCTCTCTTTATTCTGAAATTTAACTAATTCAAAATATATTTCAATATTTATCTAAAACAAAAATTTACTCTAAATTGATGTTGTACAGTAAAAATGTTTTATGTTTTCTCCCTAAAGTGTATGTAAATATCTGGTTACAAATGTGAATATCCTGCTGTGTACTGAAATCCCTCTTGTTTTGCATAGAAATATACTGAACAACATACAAAGCATAATATATAAAATAACATTTACCTGAGTTTTTTCTTTGAAAGAACCCTCTAATGTCCATTCTTATGTTTCAGTACATAACTGAAACCGATTTAGTCGGGGAGGGTAAGAACTGAAAATATGAAATAAACACACGTAAGCTAAGACTCTAAAAAAAATAGCATTTGTTCGGCTTTTCATTTTGCCATTTGTTGATTCACTTGAAGAGCAAGTAACGTAATATTGGTCAAGTGATCAGTTTCATATCAATCTTTCGTGATGCACCGTCATATTTACATTATTTGTACAGTACGAATGATTTGCTTTGGTACCTGGTCAAACTTAAGCTCTCCTTAGTATGGCTGGCTCGGTCTCTCCAACAGCGCACTCACGGGCAGCAGCTGCCCCGCCCCCTCGCTCAGTCGCTTAGTGCCTGAGCTTGGATCATACCAATATCAGGGGGGGATTCACGCACAGTCGTAAATTCCCACAGTGTGCACTATGTGCTTCGAATATTGTGTGTACTTTTTGTTTTATACAGTTGTCAGCCAGGCATCTAACTATGAAAAAATTACACTCCAAAATACCCCGGGCTTCTGACAAAACAACCCGGGCTTAAGCCCCGTAAGCCACCCCCACGCTCCGCCCCTGGTGGGAACACAACGAATATGACTGCACATTTACACCGACATCATCCTAGTGCAAAGACAAAAACAACAAGCATGCTACTAACTTTAGCCGAGTCATTTAGACAGCTGTTAGCACATGATTCTCCTTATGCTGCTGAGAATATAGCCCAGAAGAAGCAGATAGTATAGCTTTTATTTTGGAAAGAGACATTTCTCTGTAATAAACTCTCTTTTCCAAAGATGAGTGATTCCTCAATCAGATACAGGGCTTGCAATATCGCTAGCCCGACGTCCCGGAGCTAGTGATTTTTTCAGTCGGGCTACCAAAATCTATCTCTTCCCTGCCCGTTGGGCTATTGTAGGAAAAATATATGTCAATGCTTTTGCATTCTTTCAGAAATGTAGCTGGGTAATTATGTCATTGGCATCGGTGAGCCACTGTCAATATGTGACATATTGAAGTCGCGTTTGAATTTGCGCTTGTTTTTTTGCTTTCACTTTGCAATCGTGCGAACTGTGTATAGAGAGCGACAGCACTGATCTGTGAGTGATGATAATTTGTGCACCAATTCCTCTGACATCGTCTTATTAATCGTTAGCTTACTATGCAAACATGACAAGTGAAATCTCCCGCAGCTTAAACATGTGAGAGGTTGATCGCGCAGAGAATCGCTGAGCTTATGTGAGTGCGTGTGTAAAAGCATTTCAGTTCTGCTGAGCCAAATAAGACAGGTCAGGGTGAAGAAGTGACAGCCAAAGAAAAGCTTACCACAAAACGGAGAAGTTATGACAAATCAGACTATAAGGCAAAAAGAAAGTGCAGCTTTATGGTTTCATGGACAAAATAATTTCTGTGGCTGCAATATGACGAGCTATATAACCAGGGCTGCACATAAGTGGTCCGCAGGTGCGCATTCGCTGTCAAAATAAAAAACGCACACAAGGGTTAGGGTTAGGGTTAAATTTAAAAACTGTACTTTTGAGTTAAAATATATATTTATAATTTTAATAAATGACAAATTAAAAATGCATGAACATTTTTTTTGTATCGAAAAAATATCGAACCGTGACACCAAAGTATCGAACCGAGCCGAACCGTGAATTTTGTGTATCGTTGCACCCCTAATATATATATATATATATATATGTATATATATATATATATATATATATATATATATGTAGAGAGAGAGAGAGAGAGAGAGAGAGAGAGATATTAGGGGTGCAACAATACTCATACCAATATTGAACGACAAAATAATAAAAAAATAAATAAATCTATCTGATGGAGAAATCACTCATCTTTGGAAAAGAGAGTTTATTACAGAGAAATGGCTCTTTCCAAAATAAAAGCTATACTATACGCTTCTTCTGGGGTATACTCTCAGCAGCATATTAAACATATCAGGTCCCCATAAGGAGAATCACGTGCTAACGGCTGTCTAAATGACTCGGGTAAAGTTTGTAGCATGCGTGCTTGTTGTTTTTGTCTGCTTCCACTTGTCTTTGCACTAGGATGATGTCGGTGTAAATGTGCAGTCATTATTGTTGTGTTCCCACTAGTGCTGTCAGTGTTAATCTCGTTAAAATGACATTAACGCCATAACGCGGCAAATCTCCGTTAACAAGTTACCGCGGATCGCCCCGTGCGTGGGGCTGGACGGCGTCAACACATTAACAAGCTAACTGCCTAGGCTGCACTCGACAGGTTCAATATCGATACGAGTATTGTTGCACCCCGAATATATACCCATACCAACATACCCGTGCACCCGCACACACATGAAAATATTGGACAAGAACACCCTATCAAATCTCAACCTCCTCCCTGTACCCTGCAAAAGTTGTGAGTTGTTGTGAGTCACTGGCTGTGAGAAGAGGAGTTTGGACCTTCCCTACACGGATCTTTCTATGGCTGCCCTGGACCCCTGTTTCTCTCCCTGCACTGTATACAGTATATTCCACCCGGTGTCACCATTGTAAATAAACCACCTTTTGACTTTTACCCAGGGTGAGTCCCGCACTTGAAACCTTGACACTAAGTATGGAAGAACGATAAAGCAGACTAAATAGAAAAGTCTTAGTGGATGAGAAATTTAAATGTAAAAATGTCATTTTTATAAACCTGTTCTACGTTTTCCTTTCCTATCTTTCACCTCTTTTCAAATTATAAATAAACAGTATTTGCATGGAGAGGCATTACAACTTAATGAATTGGGTTATATAAATCAGTCACAGGAATATATATCATAGAAATACTAGGGAGCCAAATGTATGACTCACTAACACAACACAGTCACATTCATTTCATACATTTTGCTAAGGTCTGAGCCTGAGCCAGTAGTCATAATAGGAACACTTTTGCATTATACAAATGTCATTAGCATCAGACTCCCACACAGTTTGCATAGTTTTGTAAAACTGGCCTCTCTTAAGAGATTGTTGCAGTCTGATATTTTACAATAAATGCAGCCTGTGGTGATGTTTGCAGCAAAGGAACGATGATCTTGGTTCCTTTCAAAGTAACCATGCTCTGCACTCACACACATACACTTTCTCAGTAATTCAACATGCTCCCAAGAGACGTTGACAGAGGAATGATCTACAGTGTGGTCTGTTTTGGGAATAGCACTTAGAACTCATCCTAGATATTGTTTGTTTGGTGCATAGTCAATACGGTGGCAGCTCTATCTCTGTGATTGATAAGGCTCTCAGTAGAGGGCCCAACTTTCCATTAGAATGCCTCCCACTGATTTATGCCGTCATGCAAGCAACTCATTTTCTTCTAATCCTTTGGGGTTTTTTAACCCTGTTTACAGTAGGACTTCCATCTTTTCAACCAAAAGCTGCTTTCAATATTCTTTTTCTTGTTCCTTTTGTCTTTCAACATGTTTTCACTCTTGGGAGGCAAATTAAGTGTTGAATACACTTCTTCATTTCATTTTATTTACTCATTTGTGCCAAACACGCCTCACTGTGCAAGGTAACATTGTGCGGTTGTGGCTTGCCACGCACATTTTGTTTGGCAGAGAGCCACAAGGGACGCCATTGAACAGCTGTGACTGGAGTGGTGAGTAGTCCCAGCAAGGCAGACGGAACTACCAGTGCTACAGCGTGTGTGCACGTCTGAGTGTGTGTCTGTTCGGTAACTTAGCAGCCAAGAGGCCATATGGACACTCTTAAAATTGTTTATTTATTCTAGGAAGAGCTGGGCTTTTGCTGTCATTAGCAAATCCTGTAACAAGTTCAGCTAATTCCATTGTCTCGCTGTGCCATTGTCACTGTGTCATCTCTGTAGTGAAATGTAACAACATGCAAGACATTTTTAGGTAATATTGAAAGGCTTTTAGTGAAAACTTTGTGTTTTTTTTTTTATATTTAGCAGTCATCTGTGTGAATGGAACTGCCCATAGAAAATTTCAAACTCTGCCCCCTTAAGCTCTTTTTGTCATCCACCAAACCCTCATTTAAAAAGAGACAAATTACAGCACCAAGAGTAAATTGCTTGTATGTCAAATTCTGTATGGATGTGAGAGTGTGGTGGACCACAGGGAGCTAAGAATTGTAAATGCATTTCAGTATATTGATGCATGTTGCTTCGCGACACTCTAAATTCATTGTGCACAGTTGTAGCTGTAAATGATGTGTCATGTTGCAAACAGCAAAATCCCAACAAGGAGCATTTTTTCCTTGATGCAGCAAGTGTAAGTGGGCAAGAGGAAACTAAGTTAATTACATTTGCCAGACGAGTGGTGAAGATAGGTGCATAATAGTAGCCTAATTGCTGATACTTGAATCATCACAGATGCAAAATCACACTGTCACAGTCGGGTTCACATGTTCAAACTTTAAATTCCAACATGCAACGTGTTGTATTATGCTATTATTCACCTTTGCATTCTTCTTCATATTTCTTTGAAATCAAGCTGAACGTTTAACGCAATATTACAACTCTGCTTTTGTGCTCATCTTATGTTCTAGTGCTATCTGTTTTCCCTGTAGTTTACACATCTAAACTCTACTCCTCCCCTGGTCACTCATGCAGCAATTATCACAGTATGTGATCATATCAGTAGTGCTTAGGGTGGCATGGTGGTTAGCACTGTTGCCTCACAGTGGGTTCAAATCCAGTCTGGGACCTTCCTGTGCAGAGTGCATAATCTCTGCGGGTACTCCAGTATCTTCCCACAGTCCAGAGACATGCATGGGGCTTAGTTAAGTAACATGACTGTAGGTATGAGTGTGAGTATGAGTGGTTGTCTGTGTTTATGGATCTATTTTTTTTTTTAAAACCTTGAATGGGCAAACAAAAACTTTCATGATTGATCTTTAGATTGGTTGCCTACAAGGTCTTCTTTCACCATGCAACTCCTCTGCCTTCCTCGTTCTACAAACTCTCTGAGGAAAATGAAGCCTGGGTAGCAGGAAGAACAGGAAGAGCAGACCATTTTTGTTTTATCCAGGAGGTATTGGTTGTTTTCAAAGGTAGCTGAAAATGGTTGATGCTGGAAAAGAAAAAAGAAGATGAGTCCAACTGTCTAAGGAAGTAAAGACAGTGAAGAAAGAGAGAAGGAGAGTCCTAAAAGCCAAAAGTAAAATAAGAGTGACCTATAGACAGCAGCAGAGAGAGCTCTAGAGCTCAACATGGCTAAAAATATAAATATTCATTAGCATTGTTTCTCAAGTAAATCACATAGAACCAGCCAAGCATGCAGGATGAAATGAGATCTTAACAATAATACTATTACTAATAATAATATTAACATTCATGTTGAATATTATGTGTACAATAAGCACAATAAGCATAAGTGTTACAAGAAACATACATTTGCTTCACGTCTAAGCGTCCTCTTTAAGAAACTTAGAGCAGTGGCGCCCCCTACAATCTCGAAGTGTATAGCTCACAGCATTTTCATTCACATGTGAATATCAGCTCTAGGCTTACAGGCGGGGAAGTTAATCCCCAAGCTTGTCAGTTGCCACATATTCCATTTACATTATAAATTCTAGTTAACAGTTGTGAACCAGCACTCCCACGGCAGTGCATCTTACTAACAGAAAGCCCACTTTTTATGCAGTGAATGCTCCTTGCAAAATTCTTCGGAGTGTTTTGAAGCTGGCCTAGCTTGCTTACAGTCTGCTGCTGGTTTTCTTTGAGATGTTAAATTCAGTGTAAACTTTTGTAATGACTGAGCCTACACAGAGGACTTTAAACTCTTTAATTGCCTGCAAGGTTTATGACGTGCTTTGTGAATTATACATTGTCTTATTGGAGATTCATATATTATGCACTTGCAATATTCCAGAGCTCATTTCTCATTTTATAAAGTTTTGACTCTTATGTCTCAAGTTTGAGACCATGTGTAAAGAAGTTAATATCAAGCCTAATTCAAAACAAAAATGAGAGTGGTTGTTTATGAGATTTCCCCTGCCACTGGAAGAACCGATGCCCTCAGGTGGTGTGTAAGTATTACATAACACACAATATAGGGCAGTGTGGGATGAAGCTAGGAAAATACTTGAGGCAAGAAAGCAGGCAGTGGCTTTCTCCAGGGACCCACATAAGAAAATTGAGAAATGCTCTTCGCGTTGCATTGAAATAGGTTGTTTGATTTTCACATAATTGAAAGAAAAAATATCCAGTAAAGAATGAAAACATTATTTTTTCATAAATAAGGAGCATCGCGAGGTTGTTGCTCTTATATCAAACTCTTTCCAGTAACTTCTTTAGCAAATATATGTCAAAAACTGTACACTAATGGAGTTGCTTAATGTGTTTGCAAAAGTTTTTGCATTCAAAGACACAAGGTGTTGACGATTTTCAGTTTACTCATCCATTCTTTTCATCGTCTCGCCAAGACAATCAATGATGAGCAGGCTAAGAGGAGGAAAGTGTCCATGTTTTATTCACTCTCACGGAGTGATATCAGGCCTTGCTGGAAACCCCATCCCTAGTCCCAGGGGCAGAGTGTTGTGGTGTGCTAATGGATTTTGCAACAAGGACGCATCTCTGGGCGGTTTGGAGATGCAATTATGCCGGTAATGGTAGTGCCACTGCAAAATGAAAGCATCAGCAGGAGCAAAAATGATCATATACACAATCCCAGCAGCATGTAGCATGACAAGCTTAATCGCGTGTCTCTAATCCTAACCTCGAATAACATTCTCTTTACGCTGCTGGAAACACATTGTATTGTCCTGATGACCAAGAAAGATGACTATTTTGAGATTATAATCATCGTTTCCGACACCAGAACTTGATGTCTTGTAGTTGACTATGACAAGGTGGGTGTAAAAGGAAATTATGCTGAAATTTTATTGCACCTAAAGTCTATAATTCACGTGACAATCCATTTTCTTACTTATTTTGAGATGAATGTTTTGAGAAGAGGGCTTTTATTGTGAACAGATGATGGATTTCATTGTATTTGTCTCTAATGCAAAATGTACCCCGAGCTAGAAAAACACAAGAGCGAAAAAAGGTTAATATTTCACACTGAGGTTTACTTCACTTTACAGCATGTGAGAGACAGAACATATTGTGTAAAAGACCAAATACTACAGGCAACCTTCAAAGGCACAGAAGGTATAATAATTCTAAGTACAATAGCAGCAAAATGCCTGACATGAAGTTATAATATCTGATCAGCTTTGATGTTAAGTGCACATCTCCTCTCCGACCGTGTGTTCACATGATAAGCACTGTGCCAGTCTGGGAGCTCTAGATGCAGCCACCCTTCTAATCTGCGCACAATGTTTGTTTTCCAACTTTTGTTTTAATGGAGATAAAAATCAATACAAAATTAGGTCAGCAAAGGAGACTCGTTTTTATGGAACTGTTTTATCATCTGCTCTGTAAGCTAATCATCTGTGTATTTTTGGGACACTGTTATCTATCCTTTTCAGAAGATTTAATATGTATAGTATGCACATAAATGATCCACAGCCTACTACAAACAGAATTCAATTCCAGTTTAATGTTATTCAACTGCAGTTTAGCATAGATTCAAAATGATTTTAATTGTCTGGAAGTCCTGTATTTGTACAGACCTGTTTAATATAAGATATAATATATAATATAAGTCTACCTACAAGAGCTGCTTGGCCCTTGGGAGGAATGGTCTGCCCAGCTTGAACCTGAATGGTGTTTTGTTGTCTGACTTCTGTGTTATCCACAGTGTGTGCATCACTAACACTTTGTTGGGTTAGAAAGATTTCTGCATGGGGCACCATAGGCCAAAGGTCAATGACTGATTTCCTAATAGTATCCTCAGATCTGTAGTGGTATGTTCTGGACACTGAAGTGAAGAGGGAAGCAGAGATATTAGCTGATCACCACCTTCTAGTAAGTTAGATTAGGTGGTGGGGGAGAATGCTGGATAGGCTTGGTGAACCCAAATGGACAGTGAGTAGGTCCTGGGAATTTCTTGCAGAAACCATAATGGGGAAGTCCAAGTTGACCATGTTCTTTGCCTCCATTGCTGAGGTGGCTGTTTAAAGCGCTGGAAACATGGTGGTTGATGTGGGTTGTGGTGGTAATCCCCCAACCAGATAGTGAACACCGGAGGTGAAGGGAGCCATCAATCTGAAGGAGTTCTATTGAGCATGGTTAGTTTGCAAGACTCCAGATGTGGCAAAGAGGTACCAGCAGGCAGGCACTGCTCTTGCAGTAGCCAAGGAAAAATCCTAAGTGGAGGAGATAAGTGAAGTCATGAAGCAACCCTTTTAGTTGGCAAACCATCACACAACTCAGGAGGGGGAAGCAGTGTCCTTCCCACACTGTATATAGTGAGGTCTGAGGGACTCTGTTGTCTTCAACTAGTTGTGAAAGGAATACTTTAATGAGCTCCTAAATCTCACTCACACAAAGTCCAGACACAAAGGGGTGATTTGCCCATCACTGGTGGAGGTCATCAAGATTAGGATATCAAATTAATCAGAACCTGAGTGGCAAGATTCACCCTGAGTTTCCCCGGATGTTGTGGTTGTTGTAGTTGACATGCCTCTACAAGATTTTGTGAAAGACAGGGACAGTGCCCCTGGATTGGCAGACTCGGGTGGTGGTACCCCTTTTCAGTAAGGGGGACCTGAAGGTTTGTTCCAATTTTAAAGGGATCACGCTTCTCATCATTCCCTCTATAACAGTCTATAACAGGTGTCGAACTCCAGGCCTCGAGGGCCGGTGTCTTGCAGGTTTTAGATGTGTCCTTGATCCAACACAGCTGATTTAAATGGCTAAATCACCTCCTCAACATGTGTTGAAGTTCTCCAGAAGCCTGGTAATGAACTAATCATTTGATTTAGGTGAGTTGAAACAGGGTGATATCTAAAACCTGCAGGACACTGGCCCTCAAGGCCTGGAGTTCAACACTGCTGGTCTAAGGTGTACAACGGTTGCCAGAGCCTGGTGCGGGACCCCACCAGGGTGGCCCTTTGTCACAGTTATTTGATTACTAGGCACAGCCAAGGGGTGCAGAATTTCATTGTTTTTTGGTAGATGATGTGGTTCTGTTGACTTCCTCGGGCAATGAAGCAGCTGAGGTTTTGGCATCTTTGCAGTTAAACGGCAGAGGATCGAAGGATGGATGGATGGATGTCATTAACCTCTGTCTCTCTTCCACAGCATGTCTTATATCCTGTTTTCCTTCTCTCACCCCAACCGGTCACAGCAGATGGGCGCCCCTCCCTGAGCCTGGTTCTGCCGGAGGTTTCTTCCTGTTAAAAGGGAGTTTTTCCTTCCCACTGTCGCCAAAAGTGCTTGCTCATAGGGGGTCATATGATTGTTGGGTTTTTCTCTGTACCAATGAAGCACCTTGAGGCGACTTTTGTTGTGATTTGGCACTATGTAAATAGAATAGAATTGAATTGAATTGGATCAATGGATGGATCAATGGATGATTTTGGCCATCATATAATATGCTCAACTCTAGCTACACTCTAAACACTGAACTGCATTATCTACTTCCAAGAGGGGTCGTAGTCCAGATACTGACACCTAGTGTTTGATGGAAAACTTCAGTCTGCTGGTGGGACTCAAGCAAGTGGCACACCACCAAAATGGGTCACTGGAAACTGCAATAAGGCATTGTGAAACGGTTCACAACAGACTGAATGCTCCCAGAGAAATATGATTACCATAAAGGGAGAGCAACAGTCTTTGATTGCGACCATTGAACTCCTGGTACACAAAATTACTATTCAGTTCAGAGAAATAGTCTACCTACGTTGTAATTTTCTTTCAGTTTCGTAGCAATACTACAACAAAACTATAAACACAGTATTTTACAAAACCCAAACATGAAATTCAGTTTAGAAGAGAAGCAGCATTTTTGTTTTCTGTGTGTACATGATACTCCATAAATCAGTGAGAGGTGGAGCTGCAGATATTCTTAAGTGCTGAATGGAGTTTGAGGTCTGATGCAGAATGCACACGAGGTGTAATTTATTCTCTTCCAGGCTGGCCAGTTTCAAGACAAAAAATAGCAGTTGCCCAGAAGTTTTATCATTTTATCTTTGCAGGGATAAAATTACTTCCATGTCGAAGTGGGAACCCAGTTTTACACCCTTTTCAACAGACTACACAATTACTGTCAAGGCTGCAGTCAGAGCAGTGAAAAGTGCTGGAATACAACCTGTTCTTGGCTTTATCTTGGTGTAAAGTAGCTGAAGGAACTGTCAGTGAAACATGAGCCCTCACAAAGCTAAGATGTGCTGGAGTTGTAATTTTTAAGTTCGTTGACTCAAATGTAACCATGCGTAAAAGAAGTGGCAGTAAGTACTGGTACGTGCAGCCTTAAGTAATGCTATAGAAGCGGGTGGCATTTTCTCTGTTATTCAAATAATTAACTTTTTCTGATAAACTAACACTTTCTTACAAGTTAAATTAGAGAGCATCTTTACTGGAATATTTTTATTTTTATATTGAAAGAGAAATGTTCTGAGAAATGGCACTTGACTGTAACAATACCAAAACTTTAAAGTAACTTTGATTCCAACTTTTATACAGTAACCCAAAGTGAATTCAATATTCACTTTGGGTTACTGTGAATAGAAGCGATGGCTTCTATTCACAGTAGAAGAAGCCATCGCTTTTTTTTTTTTTTTTTTTTCTTTCTAAATGACATCAGAAACAGCAGTATGCGACATTACGTGATGGCAGAGCTTCAGTTCATCCTTTGTCATTTTTTTTTTTTTTTTTTTTTTTTTAAATAAATAGGACAGGGGGAATGAATGAGAGAAAGAGGGGGAGAGAAAGAAAGAAAACCAAAGGGGAGAAGAGACGGTGAGAAGGGGGGGGAAGAGAGAGAAAAAAAAAAAGAACTCCTGGGTCACCTGTATGGAGAAAAAAAAAAAAACAAACAAAAAAAACAAACAGAGGAGACAGCAAACAACAAAGAGCAACATAATAATAGAGAAAACAAAGCACCATCACAATAAACTAGCTAGTCATAGATATCAATATTTACTAAATAATAAACGATATTGTGCAGCACGCAAGATAGACAGCGCACAGTGTGCTTTGAGGCAGCAGCCAAGAAAGCTTTAGTCCGCGTCTGTGAATACCCATGTGTGCATACCTGTGTGGATCAGCATGCTTGCATTCCAAAGGTTTCTCCATGTAATGATCTGCTAGGGAGTGTGGGGGGGCCACAGCCCCGTCCTCCAGGGTGTGAAGCGGGTATGGAGGAGATCAAAACTCCAGACATCCAGAGGCCCCCAGAACACAAGAGACCATCGCTTTTTATTTGTTCATACTGTGATAAAATAAATCAGTTTGTACCCTAAACATTACTTTGCATAAAAAGTAATTTTTAGACACAAGTGATTTTTGTGTCTAAAAAAAAAAAATCATTTGTGAAAAAAAATAAAAAATTTTGAAACAAATTAGATGTGATGCACCAAACTAGCCTAAATAAGTTTGGTCTTGCAGTGGACTGTTCATTTGCTGAGGATAGCTTTTTAGGCCTGTCCTTCTTTTCTTTTGTTCGCCACTTGTCCAGAACTTTTTTCTAACGACACACTGCACAGCATGCTGAGTTATATTAGTTTTCAGCTAATAGCTCTTTGGGAATCTCTTTGTTGGTGCAAAAGTACTCTATGTCTGTCAAAATGTGTTATCTTTATCCTTTTTTGTAGATTTGAATAAAGAAATGGAAGAGAATTATATGTTTTAGTAGAGGTTGCTAGTAACAAAGTGCCTAAAGCTGTAACCCCAGCATTATTTGGACTGAGCCCTAGTATCGTGTCCAAATTGAAGGCCAAGTTCCATACAAGATGACACTGTAAAAAGATCATTTCCTCACCCTATCAGCACTTAGCACCTAATCCCATATCCCCACAGTCTGGGAGCGAACTCTATCCTCCAAAATGACAACACTCGCTCCCACAGAGCAGGGTCTATCGGAGATCATCTCCAAAATTTAGAGAGGAGGACAGGAGAGGATGGAATGGCCTTCAGTCCTGACCTCAATCCCCGGTGAACATTTGTGGGATCAGTTTGGGCATAATGTTCGTCCCTGAGTGTCCAACACATAATGAATGATGTTACAAGTAGTATAAGCTTCTTCCCCACACCCTCTCATGTCTTTCACAAGGCTCAAGATGAACCTGATTGCATCTATGAAAAGCACACTTTTCCTCTGGACCTGCCAATTCTGGTATTCCGTGGCCATCTGTGCTCCATGGTGCAGTGAGCACAGGGCCCACTAGAAGACTAGCTGTACAACCTCTGTAGGGTCCGGGTATTGCCTCCTGCTACCGGTGTTATCACAGACCCTGAATGTTGTGGAAGTTTTCCATTAAATAAAGCCTGCAGACGAGCGGTGAGTGGTAGCTAACATTCTTTAAAATGAAAAGAACAGAATTAGAATGAGAAGAATCGAATTTGAATGAAAACAACGGAATTTGAAAAGAACGGAATTTGAATGAAATCAAAAGCATTAGAATGAAAGCACGGGAATTTGAATGAAAACAACGAAATGTGAATGAAAAGAACAGAATTTGAATGAAAAGAAGTGAATTTGAATGAAAACAACGGAATTTGAAATAAAAGAACAGATTTTGAATGAAAACAATAGAATTAGACTGAAAAGAAGAGAATTTGAATGAAAACAACGGAATTAAAATGAAAACAACGGAATGTGAATGAAAAGAAGATAATTTGAATGAAAAGAAGAGAATTTGAATGAAAAGAACGGAATTTGAATAAAAACAACGGAATTTGAATGAAAAGAACAGAATTTGAATGAAAACAACGGAATGTGAATGAAAAGAACAGATTTTGAATGAAAACAAAAGAATTTGAATAAAAAGAGTAGAATTAGACTGAAAAGAAGAGAATTTGAATGAAAACAACGGAATTAAAATGAAAACAACGGAATGTGAATGAAAAGAACGGAATTAAAATGAAAACAACGGAATTTGAATGAAAACAACGGAATTAGAATGAAAAGAACAGAATTGGAATGAGAAGAATCAAATTTGAATGAAAACAACGGAATGTGGATGAAAAGAACAGATTTTGAATGAAAAGAACAGATTTTGAATGAAAACAAAAGAATTTGAATAAAAAGAGTAGAATTAGACTGAAAAGAAGAGAATTTGAATGAAAACAACGGAATTAAAATGAAAACAACGGAATGTGAATGAAAAGAACGGAATTAAAATGAAAACAACGGAATTTGAATGAAAACAACGGAATTAGAATGAAAAGAACAGAATTGGAATGAGAAGAATCAAATTTGAATGAAAACAACGGAATGTGAATGAAAAGAAGAGAATTTGAATGAAAAGAAGAGAATTTGAATGAAAAGAAGAGAATTTGAATGAAAAGAACGGAATTAAAATGAAAACAACGGAATTTGAATGAAAACAACGGAATTTGAATGAAAACAACGGAATTAAAATGAAAACAACGGAATTTGAATGAAAACAACGGAATTAAACTGAAAACAACGGAATTTGAATGAAAAGAAGAGAATTTGAATGAAAAGAACAGAATTAGAATGAGAAGAATCAAATTTGAATGAAAACAACGGAATGTGGATGAAAAGGAACAGATTTTGAATGAAAACAAAAGAATTTGAATAAAAAGAGTAGAATTAGACTGAAAAGAAGAATTTGAATGAAAACAACGGAATTAAAATGAAAACAACGGAATGTGAATGGAAAGAACAGAATTTGAATGAAAAGAACAGAATTTGAATGAAAAGAAGTGAATTTGAATGAAAACAACGGAATTTGAATGAAAAGAAGAGAATTTGAATGAAAACAACGGAATTAAAATGAAAACAACGGAATGTGAATGAAAAGAAGATAATTTGAATGAAAAGAAGAGAATTTTGAATGAAAAGAACGGAATTTGAATAAAAACAACGGAATTTGAATGAAAAGAACAGAATTTGAATGAAAAGAACAGAATTTGAATGAAAACAACGGAATGTGAATGAAAAGAACAGATTTTGAATGAAAACAAAAGAATTTGAATAAAAAGAGTAGAATTAGACTGAAAAGAAGAGAATTTGAATGAAAACAACGGAATGTGAATGAAAACAACGGAATGTGAATGAAAAGAACGGAATTAAAATGAAAACAACGGAATTTGAATGAAAACAACGGAATTAGAATGAAAACAACGGAATTAAAATGAAAAGAACGGAATTAAAATGAAAAGAACGGAATTTGAATGAAAACAACGGAATTAGACTGAAAAGAAGAGAATTTGAATGAAAACAACGGAATTAAAATGAAAACAACGGAATTTGAATGAAAAGAACAGAATTAGAATGAGAAGAATCAAATTTGAATGAAAACAAC
Organism: Aulonocara sp. 'chitande type north' Nkhata Bay; assembly: GCF_057382095.1. Classification (NCBI taxonomy): domain Eukaryota; kingdom Metazoa; phylum Chordata; class Actinopteri; order Cichliformes; family Cichlidae; genus Aulonocara; species Aulonocara sp. 'chitande type north' Nkhata Bay. The sequence goes on along the minus strand of NC_141363.1, from coordinate 9,813,553 downwards.
GGAATTAAACTGAAAACGGAATTTGAATGAAAAGAAGAGAATTTGAATGAAAAGAACGGAATTTGAATGAAAACAACGGAATTTAAATGAAAAGAACAGAATTGGAATGAGAAGAATCAAATTTGAATGAAAACAACGGAATGTGGATGAAAAGAACAGATTTTGAATGAAAACAAAAGAATTTGAATAAAAAGAGTAGAATTAGACTGAAAAGAAGAGAATTTGAATGAAAACAACGGAATTAAAATGAAAACAACGGAATTAAAATGAAAACAACGGAATTTGAATGAAAACAACGGAATTAAACTGAAAACAACGGAATTTGAATGAAAACAACGGAATTAAACTGAAAACAACGGAATTTGAATGAAAAGAACGGAATTTGAATAAAAGCAACATAATTTGAATGAAAACAACAGGATTTGAATGAAAACAATGGAATTAGAATGAAAAGAATGTAATTTGAATGAAAACAAAAAAAATAGAATGAAAGCACGGGAATTTGAATGAAAACAACAGAATTAATCAAAACACACAAAGAACAGACAACCAAGCTTGTGGAAAGCCTACATGACCGCGGGGCAGACGGTCAACAGAGTCTCCCTGAGTCTAACATGGCTCTCAGTTAAATACCTTCTCCAGGAACAAAAGGCAGTACACAGCTGTTTCACACCTTAACGTTCACACTCCCTTGCTACCTCCCAGAGTCCTCAAAGAGACAAAAGATTCTTCCTGTGGAATTGTCTGCTTCCCCCAACTTCCTAACTAGACCCTCACCATTTGTCTTACTGTATGAGTGTAAGACATGTTAAAATCCAGTGGCACCAAGGCATTATACAATAAAATAATGTGATTAATACATAAGTAAAAGAAATTCCTATACATGACCAAATGCAAAACGAGTGAAAACTGGTAAAAAAAAAAAAATGTCAGTGGGTTCCAGCTGTAAAACCATTCCTGTTTGAGGGTTGTCTCATTGTTGTGCACCTGTGGTTAATTTGATTAACATGAAAGCACCTGAAACTGATTAGCAACCCCCTCTGATACTTAACTGACCAGATCAATATCCCAGAGAGTTAACTGGCTATATGCTGCTATACTGATTACATTTGTTCCTTTATTTATTTATTTATTTATTTATTTATTTATTTATTTATTTATATAGATATAGATATATATGGATAATGACAATACTAAAATTTTAATAATCTATTTTTAGAGTTTTATTTGAAGGACACATCTGAAGAAAAAGAAAAATTGGACTCAACCCACATATGAAATGATCACAGGGAAAGTAAAATTGCTTCATTCCTGTCATTTTGGCGAGACAGCCGTGGTACCTGAGGCTGCCTACGGGCCAGGTCTGCTCCAGTGGAGTTTCCCCAGGGCGTCTTCTCGCCACCTGTTCTCCCAGATGTGATGGAGCTCCAAAAGCTCTCTTAAGCATTTTCCTGTCTATAAGTAACAGAAAAGAACTTTCTATTTGTTTGTGTAACTCAATATAAGACATGACTAGGGTTGCCAACCGTCCCTTAAAATACGGAATCGTCCCGTATTTCGAAACAAAAGTACACGTCCCGTATTGAGCTAATAAGGGACGCACTTTGTCCCGTAATACAGTGAGAATCAAAAGTAGTCTATAACTTTTAATGGAATTAACGCTTTGTTTGAAAACATAATTCCCAGCCCCTCTCCTGCTTTGTGACCAATGAGCTGACAGCACACTTACGAGTATGACAATTCAGATTACCGCTCATCTCATTGGTCAAGGAAAGGTCGCTTACGGAGAAAATACCGGAAGACAACAGATGACCACAACAAGAAGCATGGCCAACAGGGAAACAAACGCCGACACTGCGGTGCAAGTCTCGGACGACAGTACACCTAAAGCTGGGCAGACACTGTGCGATTTTTTCAGTCACGTTATTCAGCTCCTGCTCAAACTGCACGATTGACTCGCAGGGGTTAGAAGTTGGTAGGTCACGATGCAGGTCTCACACTATACCGCCCGATGCTCTGATGCGACCTGAGTGCTCACACTGTGCCTCCATAAAATGAAGGTTATAACAGAAAATCTGTCGCGCTCTCTCTCTCCGTCTTTCACTCACACAGACACGCACACCACCACCATCAACTTTGCTAAATTGCTAATGAAAAACATTGATCGGGCAGCTGTGATTGAGCAGCAGTGTAGATCCAACTATTTTCACGGTTGTTGTGTCGTGATAATTTCTGAGGCCACATCGAAAAGGCTCGGATGAGCTTTCCAAAGTTCTACAAGTTGTACCTCCATCGCTTGTGTCCAGATCACACGCTGCACAGCCATGCTGCTCCGTCTTTTTCGCCGACATTTGTGTTTGCGCGTGAGCAGTGTGACAAACTGCGGTGACACCCTCCCGACCAAGCGATTGATGATCGGGAGCTGGTCGTGAGGTGTTAATCGCGTCTCGTTACCCCACGTATACTACACGATACACGACGCACGATGAAGGCCAAAATCGGGCCGATCGCCAAAACGGTCGCACGACTCAAAAATCTGCTCAAAATGGGCCAAAAATCGCACAGTGTAAGCCCAGCATTACACTCACACAGACACACACACCACCACCATCAACTTTGCTAAATTGCTAATGAAAAACATTGATCGGGCAGCTGTGACTGAGCAGCAATGTAAATCCAACTATTTTCACGGTTGTGTGCCTCCATCGCTTGTGTCCAGATCACACGCTGCACAGCCGTGCTGCTCCATCTTTTACACCAACGTTTACGTGTTTGCGCGCGAGCAGTGTGAGCGGCTGTGGTGAGACCCTCACGAGCGATTGATGATCGGGAGTTGGTCGTGAGGTGTTAATCACTTCTCGTTACCCCACGTATACTACACGAGGCACGATGAAGGCCAAAATCGGTCCGATCACTCAAAAATCGGCTCAAAATGGGCCTAAAACCGCACAGTGTAAGCCCAGCATTAGAGCAGCAATGTTTGTTCAGAGAAAGGGAAAAATGGGAAAAGGAAAACACCTGGCTGGAAAAAGTTAATATGGGCATGTGCAGTGAATATCAGTGCTATGTGGCCAGAAGTGTGATAATATAATTTATTTTGTGTAATAAACAACTGTAAGGATAGATGATTACAACAAATAGATGACTAATACATAAAAGTAATACATAGATGAATAATGATGATGAGTTAAGATGCGTAATCATGGGAACAAGCGGGTTTACAAACAGGAGCAGCTGATTAGCATTAAGCCAATTGTACTAAATGCACTAAATGTGCACTGTTACAAGAATGTTTTTCTTTCTATTGTTTTCTATTATTTTAAGTTAAGCAGGACAGAGTTCTTTTAAAGAAAGATTTACTTATATTCTCAAAAGTTAAGCATGACAGGCTTCTGTTTAAGAAGGAGACCTGTTTTACTGTGTTAATGTTGTCATTTTGAGCTAAAAATAAATGGCTAAATGATCATTTGTTTCACATGTGTTCATATCACAAAGAATAGAATATGCATCTACTTAAATCAAATTCAAGTCAAATGGTTAAAAAAATAATTTCACACACAAAAAAAGAGCTAGAAAATTCACCACACTGGGAAGGGTGAAGACAACTGGGTCGCCCGGCCCTGGCCACGAGGTGTCCCTTATTTATTTTTCAGGGAGTTGGCAACCCTAGACATGACTGAAATAAATAACTTGAGAATAAAAGAGGGAGCTCAAGGATGCAGTTATTTGGCAGATGCAGGTTTATTTCCAAATTTGGGAATCTGAGTTTAAAACAAAGCAAACTAAACTAAACTAAAACACAAACAAACAAACAATGATTTCCTACTGTAATGATTTATATTCTATATTTAAAAATATTATGAATATTTGAAGTACAGACAACATTTAAAATATCGAAACTGAGAAACTGTATTGTTTGTTTTTTAGTAAAAATGTCTGCTTATTGTGATGCCAGAAACACATTTCAAAAAGTTGGGACACAGGGAGTGTTTACCACATTGTTGCATCACCTTTTCGAACAACAGTCTGTGTTTGAGAACTGAGGAGGCTGCCACTAGAGTTTTAAAAGTGAAATGTTTTCCTAATGGTTCAAATGAGCTACTAGAAGTTTGAGGCCTTGTTTGTCATATTTTTTTCATTTTACGATCTTCCTTTGTCCATCAAAGGGTGACAGGTCTGGACTTAACCACCGTGGACCTTCGTGCAGAGCCGTGGGTTTGCAATAGATGCAGAATGTGGTTTGTGGTTTTCTTGTAAATAACCAAGTCTGACTGTTCCCCTCCTCTTTAGCAGGGAGGATGCAGTTTGTGAAGATTTCTAGAAAGGATTTAAATTTTTGATTTGTCAGCCCACAAGAGTTTTCCACTTGACCTCCATCCATCTTAAATGAGTTTACGACAGGAGAAAGCTTTTGTACCTTATATGTGCATGTTTCTTTGCATGCAGAAGTTTTACCTTTTTTGAGGATGCAGCAGTCTTGCTGAGCACATACAGTGTTCTCGGATGTTTTTGGAAGTTTTTTTTTTCAGCTTTGTGGCTTCAAATGATTGTTTATATTTACTTTTTTTTTAAATGATACTATGTACCATATATGATGAAATTGCCAAATTCTTTACAATCTTCTGTTTTGTTGCAGTTTGCACACTCACTCTTTCCCCACTTATTTCTTTTTTACTTCACATCATGTTACCAATAAACTTAATGTATGTTTCACCTTTTCCAATCATTTGGATCATTGTTTCTTTATGGCATTTGTTCCTGGCATTAAACACAAAATAAATACATAATACAGAGAAAACGTATTTTAAAAACAACTTTTAATTGTTTGATATTTTCCTCATAGTTTTTCCTTTTTAGGTTTTTTATTCTAAGCACTGTATTTTATTTACACTTCACACAGCATCACCACAGTTTGAAACAGGCTCACAGATACTCTCGTACTATAATATGATACAGTGGCTAACAGACAGTATTTATCTACAACATCTGCGGCAGAATTTCCTGTCACACTAGTTTGATATGATAACAACCATTTTTTGAAGTCTCACCCGATTCCCTGCTGCCGCTGGTTATTGTCTCTCCAGCCACAAGCTCTTCTCCTCCAGGTTCCGGTATAAGCTGCCCGTGGAAATCATACATAACAAACATCCTTTTTCATTTTAGTTTGTGTTCTTTGATTTAGATGCTTATCACAGGTGGGATTGTGGCTGTGCTGTGAAATACTGACATTTGACTCTACTAGCTTTTCACAAGAAGCTACCTGAATATTAAAACACAGTTGCGGCTCAGCGATGGTGATTGGCACTTCCATTTGGAATTTCCTATTCTGTCATAAGAGTAACGGAGACAGAGAGCATGACAAAGATCAATAACTGGTCCCTGTGCTTGTTTACTTGCACCAAGACCTTACTTTTATGATACTGACAAACACGATCCCCTATGATACACATTATTCACAGCAGGAATACAATCTCTTGAGTGTGAAAACAGTGCTTGGCCTATACTCAGCCTGCACTGTTAGACTGGTTATATCAACTGCCTTAATATGCCGGCAATGTGAAATGTATGTTTTTCTCAGGAAAGAGCAACCAAAGAAACTGAAAAGGTAGAGCAGTGAATTTCCCGTGATTTGTTACTTTTTCTGCTGATGATTTGTTTTCAGAGGAAATGGTTTTCAGTTTTTCAGTCAGGAATTACACGGTCAACTCTTACATGCTGATCTTTCTTAAAACTATTAAAACTGCATAATACTGAGAAAATACATGTATTTTTAAAAATCTACTGCAGAATTAATCATTTTAAAGCCACTTTATGCACTCCTGTCCAGATCTAATTCATCATTCTTCTTCTCCCATTGTGAAAGTTTCCTACCTCTAAAAGTAGTCCAAGGTAAAAGAAAATACTATTTTCAGGCGACATCACAAGCAGTTCTCAATGTGAAAACTTATGGCTCTGCTAAAGTTTTTTTAATTCTTAAATTTCTGCTTAATAATTTCTATTATTTATAATGCTTTAAAAAGTTTATATTATGTCAGCTTTTACTCACAAAGTAATGAACAGAGTTAGATTCAGGTGTTAAAGTTATTGAGTTATTGAGTAATAAAATCTATAGGTAGATTAGTGCATATTACTACTGAATGAGTTCATTTTTCATGTGCTGCAGCCCGGTGTTGCTTCCAGTGACTGTATGGAATGACTTTTTTAGTAATAAGAAGATAATTTACATCCCACTGCGCATTTACACCTTCACCACCACATCCTTTTTCCTTTTTATCTCTTCATTGCGTTCATCCAGATATAAAGTTAAGGTTGCTGCATGTAGCCAGCTACAGAAGGGACCAAGAATTAACGAATAAAATCCACCTTTTCAAAATGAAATATCACCAGATTCAAACTGATTCCGTGCATTTTGTTATAATGTTAATGTGCCACACTAAGAGATGGAGAAAAACAAAAGGAAAGGGAGAGGACGATACAAGATACCTTTGAAAGGTGACATTGATAACCTGGACTTTAAAATCTTACATGTAATCTCCTTATTCATTTTGGAGCTTGTAATCAGATATTTAGTCTGCACATGATGTTTTGCCGAATCGTGATTTTGTGAAACATCTTGTAAAAAAAACCTGAAGTATACTCATTCTAGCTAAACTGGCCAGTTTACGATCATCTTCTGTTATTAAGGCTACATCAGGAGAAAAAAACATGAATTTTTATTTAAGGCAACAATGCTGACTTGATACATGTACTGAATTGTATCTTTTATAGCAGCTTTATCTCTAGCAATGGAAAATTAGCCATGCAGCTGCTGTAACATCTGCTTCTATCTTGTTGAAATCAACTGGCAAAATGGCACAGGACAGCCTTACACAAAGAAAAATAAAGAGTAATTCTTTTCCCCAACCTGCCAAATTCCATTTTAACTCCTGGTATATTTTATGAAGATGACAACAAGAGACTTCACTCCTTCATCTACACAAAACCATTGTCTCTATTCCTGTACATATGACTCAAGCTCTATTGAACTTGTGTCACAAGTTCATTGTGAGATGTGTGTGACTGATAGCTGGTGTGGTTCATTTGATGCCCACAGCTACTTTAGTTACCAGCGTCAGCAGCTCCTGGTTCTGGCACCTGTAGGAGCTGCCCGAATTTTCAATAAATGAAAAAGCAAATTGCTTTTCTGCTCTAAGCTAACTTCCAAACAAATTATCACTCTCCTACATTTCTCTCACCAATGTGACTAATGTTAGAAACTTTAGTGCTGTGAAGTAAACACATCATTAGATATGTAAGCTATCATTATCTAACAAAGGCAATTTCCAAACTCTAGAGTCTGGTCCATAATTGTAAGGTCTGATTCCTATTTCTTATAACTGTTTCAATTGTCAGTGTAAATCTATTTTGTAATGTATTTTTTTTTATTTAATTGGGCTTCATTTCCCTACACATTAAATCACATGAGTCAGTCTGAGTCTTAAGTAAATTGTTGGCCCATCTTTGGTTCTACATGGGAAGTCATCTGCATTCACCCTGGCAGCTACGACTGAGGAATAATTACATTTGCTTATGAATTACTCACTTCTATTCTCGATTTAAATATTTGCCTCCTAGACGTAATGTACTAAGAGTTCCCACTGTACCTTACAAATAATTCAGGAAGTGCAAAATAGTACTAGGTAATAGGTCATTTATCAGTCGCTCTTTGTGATTACACTAATAGCCATTGTTCGGAGCTATTTCAATGTGGTTCACCTGTTGCTGTCTCGTGTCTTTAGCTTTTTACAATGTTTACAATACAATGAGCGAAGCCGAGACACTGCAGAATAAATTTGACTGGGCAACTGCTTAAATTCCTTTAATCACCCTAGCATCATCTCTAATATTTATGTGTTATAAAATGTAACCTAAATTAGTCATTTGTCATCACCATTAAATGGTGATGACAAATCAAACCCTTATTTTGTCCCAAAGCCTTTATGAACCGAAGAACCAAAAATGTGACAGTTTGTTTATGAAGTCACTATCATAGTGCAAAGCTGACATTTCCCCAGCAAAACTGAGTTCTAACCAATTTCTTTCTTTCATCATTCCAATAAGATCCGCTCTGCACAAACAAGAGGCACAGGCTTGCTTTCCAACTGCTCATTTTCCATCGTTATAATTGAAGGAGCCCTTATTAAAATGTTGAATGTACAGGAAGAATTTATTGGCAGCAAACTCACAATAAATGGGAAGATGTCCACCCATGCAAAAAGGGAGTAATGAAGCCAATAGAGTCTGCGCGTCCAGCTCGTCTCTCGGCTCCTTTCACACTTGCTGCTATGAGGCTGGACAGGGCCCTAATGGCAGCTAAGGGACTGAGCTCAAACACACAAAGAAGCCAACCCTGCGTTGTAACAGGGAGCAGGCTTATTACTGTGGGCATTAGTCTTTCACAGCACAAATCCACGGGTGAATGGGGGTGAAATATTCTGTATGTCTGCCTCAGATGTGTTTTCACCTGGGGAACAATTCAGCCTTTTTAGCCTGTGGGCCAAAGCCAGCAGGTGGGTGACACATCCGCTGACATACCTGCTGGGTAATGGTGGGAGGCTTAATCACAAGCTGAAAAACAGTGATATTGTGAATCACATCCGTTGTTACAACTATATCAGAAGAGGCCCTGGTGTACATTGTGCCTCCTGCCTGAAGACAGTGACGAGTCACTCTGATCTCAGCTATAAGTTAGAACTGATTATTATGCAAATATGCGGTCACATACCGGGGGTTATCCCTTAACTTTCTTCCATGGAAGTGACTAGCTATTCATTACTGTATAGACCGACATCACCATTCTTTACTGTCTGCCGAAGAACTTGCAGACTTTCCAAGATAAAATGTGACCACAGCAGAAGTCTGCATCCCATTTCTGTCATGCTGCAAAGTACAAAAGCAAAATATACATTTAAGAATCATACTCAGTTGCGTTGGGTTGTGTCTGCAAGCCCAAACTTTATTTATGCACCAATCTGTAGACCTTTCCAGAACCCCCAAACTATTCTACACGATAATTTGAAACCTACATTTGTGTCACTGACGCTGTGTTTACGGTGGTACTGGAAGAAGCAATATCTGTTGTTAGTGAATGCTTTAAGATATTTACTGTTACTGCAAGTCAGCTTTGGAGCCAATTTGTTCCTGACTGTCATGATTACTGGAAAAAAAAAAACAAATCAGTAGAAAAATTTACAAAGAAAACTTTGTGTGTGGGTATCTGTGTGTGTGGCAACATTATGACTACTTTGACTATGTGTGGGCAAAATGTTTGTGCTGTTTGCTTGAACAGCTTCACTTTTCTGTGTTCAAATTTAGTTGAGCAGAAAGATTAGCTTCAGTCACGCTTTCACTGCAGATCTGCAATGATTTACAATCAATGTTCAGTCCTTTATGCTTTCCTGTGCACCAGTGCCCACTGTGGAACCAGTTGCACACATTTCCACCAAATGCTAATGCCAAAAGCATTAGCACCAGACCATGCATACTTCCCCAACTTTTACTACTTAATGTAATATTACACAGTCGGGTCGGGAGCCAGTCAAACACCCCTCCTGTTTCTTTTCTTAATGAAAATTACTTGACTCTGCTGGACAATGTCTGTAATGAGGTCAAGGTGAGATTTGACCGAGAACTCAGGACAAAGGAAAAGAACACTTGATAGATGTGTTTAAGCTGTATGTCCCAAACACTGCAAAAACTGCATCTTAGATACTTTGCCCCTTTTTGGATTTATCCCAGAAGGAAAAGTGGGCTAAACCCCCAGTTGCCCTGTACCCCTTGGTGCAAGTGAACCCCTTTCTATATATTATATCATATATATAGAAAGCACTTAAACGTACTGAATCTTTTTTAAATGTAGTATAAAAGTGGGTAAAGTTAATTTGTGACCCTAAATTGCCCTCAGGGGTGAATGTGACTGTGAATGGTTGTCTGTCTCTCTTTGTTAGCCCTGCATCAGACTGACGACCTGTCCTGGTTGTATCCCAGCTCTCTCCCTATGGTATCTGGGATAGGTGCCCCATGACCATGAAAAGGATAAGGGGAAGAAAATGCATTGTCACAGTCAGGAAGATACTTAAATAAAAATCTCTTCTCTTGGTTAACCCACATTTTAAAATTAGAATTATAATTAAAATACAAAAATAAACATTTCTCTTAAATAATAAGAATATTGTCACATACCTTTAAAAAAAAATCTCAGTCCATAATAATAGTATTTTCAAAATACCACAAACTCAAAAGGTTGGGCACAGTAGTTTGAGGTTATTGTCTTACACCTTTGTCCCAGAATTATGACTTTGTCACACCTGGCCTTGAACTTAAATCCCTTCCCCTGTGGGCAGATAAACAGATTACAGTAAGTGGGGTCTTAATAAAAGATAACCCTGCTGACTTGTGAGGAACTTCAAGAACTTGAAGAAAAGATTAACCTACCTGACTCAAATTTTGACCAAGACCAGGCAAAGACTTATGCTCTGTCCTCAAACAACCCTGCAGAGTCTCTGTATTTCACCCTGAGAGAAAGGCATGAACAAAATAAACAAGATCACACTTGTCACACTTCAATGTTTCAGATCATCAAACAAATTTAAATAATAGTCAACAATATCCTGCATAAATACAAAATGCAGTTTTAAATGAGGATTTGTTAATGGAAAAAAAAACTCTCCAAATCCATTTGGCTCTATGTGGAAATTGAAACCCTTCAACTCTTAAATCCTGAATTAATTGTGATGAACTACATTTTATGGAAAGCTGAGTTCAGTTTCACTAGCCACTGCCAGACCTGCTGGATCGAGAAAGCGCTTTAATACAACCTGTCTGACAAAGTGAAGCACATCATGCTACAATCTTAAGAAAGTCATCAACATCCATCAGTCTGGAAAGGGTTGCAAGCTTTGTGACTCCATCAAACCACGGTGAGCACCATTATCCCTAAACAGAGAAAACTTGGAACAGTGGTGAACCTTACCAAAATTAGGAAATGAATGACTAAAAAATCCAACATGAAGGTTTTTTGAGTGGCCTAGTCAAAGTCTGGACTTAAATTTAATTAACATGTTTGCCATGACCTGCTTGAAAACCCTCCAGTGTGGCTGAATTAAAACAATGCTGTAAAGAAGAGTGGCCTAAAGTTCCTACACAGAGATGGGAATTGATTACAGTGATTACAGTTCCTCCTTCCAAGGATGGCACAAAAAAAAGGGGTTATCAGGTTTAGGAGGTAATGACTTTTTCACACAGAGCCAGGTAGATTTATTGGAAATGAAATCATCAATTAAAAACTGCATTTTCTTTAAAAAAAAATTAAAAAAAATAAGCAAAGAAACTTTAAAATCAAGAATTTTCCCAGCACTGTGAATGTTTCTGATCATTTTGCTGACGTTCTTTCTTAGAAGCGTTTGCTCATCTTTCCCATCACAGCTATCCAGAAACGTATCTCCATTAAAGCCCCAACCAGGAAAGCAGTAAAGAGGCTTCTACAAAAAATCATTTGTCTGATGTCATCACACCGATGCCTCAAAATGAGCGTTAAAATGCTATACAGCTGCAGGAACATATTTAGCAATCATTCAGCCCTGGTTAGAAGGAGTAAGTTAAACTCTGCGCTAATCCATCTCTGAAAATCAAACCTCATAGGCAGTTACAGGAAAAAGTGCGATGGAGGATTTTGCCAAAGAGAAGCTGTACGAGTTATAAACATAAGTGTTCCTGTACTTTTTTCTCCTATGCAGACGGTGACTGATTAATCAGCATGTTTAATGACTACGTGACAAAAAAACTGCTTGTGGTTTTAGTCAGACTGTATTCGTATTGAAGACAACACAACCACCTTTTGTGAGTGATCAGTGTTGGAATCAAGCAATCAAGGTAGTCTTCTGTAAGGCTGAGTATTAGGATACTCTGCCTTCTTTAGGTATCTATGTTGTTTGGATTTTATTATATATTTGATCTTTTTTTTTTTTTTTTACCACACCTGCTTTCTCTCATGCATTATTCAGGAGGAACTGTGATTAATGCCACACCAGGAAAAAGGAAACTGTTCAGTTTCACTAACAGTGTCGCTTTGTCATACTGTATGTGGAAAACTAGCTGGCTGGCAACACAATCTTCCATTTATAGATAAATTATAGGTATCCGTGTTATGGCTCACAAAGTGACTTTGAGCTGCATAAAAAAAATGCATTTCATAGATTGAAGTTGCTGCTTTTCTTGGAATGTGTCAGCAGTTTTAATGGCATCATTCATAGTGAATTATATTTGATTCACAAATCCATTTTCTAATTCATTTTTACTGTCTAGGACAGAACAATCAATATCCATGAAGATGAATTCTTTCTCCCAAAGACATAAACATGCACAACAGTGAAATGTGGGCCTACACTCGTTATATCCAAAGTTCACTTTCTAATAAGTTCATATTCTTTAATATACTCAGATATCCTGCTTATTCTCTGTGTGATTCCACCTTTCTGCCCTGATCGCCTTTATTTCTGAATCTGTAGCTGCAAGACTGCAATACATTTCACATTTATTTCGTGTTCTTTCTTCATTTTGATCAATAAAAGATGCTTTTGTTTTTAATAAAAGGGGTAAAAACAGGAAAATCATTTCAGCAAGCTTTTGAAATTGAAAAGCAGCATCGACCTCACCTTTAATATATGCCCAGAAGCTCTGAATAAGTGTTACTTTTTATTATGCTGCAATTCAGTAAAGCTTGAATTTTCTATTCCATCCCATGGATGAACAAAAATTACGATACATGAAAGCTATTTACTAATACTCAGTTAAAACTGACATTTTAATGCTGTGTCCACACACTAATTTAAAGACGCCGTAAACAAAAGCCTTTAAGAAATCAATACAGAGTCAGTTCGTTTTAAAAAGGTCCCCGAATTGTTTTATGGGTTTGGTATTGTTTTTGAATCTATTGTTTTTATAGTTTTCTTTCAGCCTGGAATATCTGCCACCTTTTCTTTTCTTCCTCACTTTTTTGATCAGTGACATAAATCACTGTGGACTTGATGCTACCCTCTGACCTCACCACTTATATCTTGATATTTTGCTTCCAAGGAACTTCACTTTTTTAAAGGATATTCTTTGGACATTGGCTGCTTTTTCACTTATTTTCTCCCTGCCATTGCAGTAAAAGTATGCCTGCATGGAAAAACACACAATGGGACACTATCAGTCATGGACTGGTCTCACCAGAGCTCGTACTTCAACAATACTGCAGTACTGTAGGATCATCATGATAAAGAGCAGACCAAAAAACATCCAGAGGAAACAGTCACTTTGGGTCAAATGTTGGTTGTCTTGGAATAATAAAAGAAGCACAGACTATCCTTCTGCAGCAGCTTCATGAAGAACCACGCCTTGCTAGAAATATTTCAAACTGGTTTCTTGTTTTCAGGTTTGTCAACACTAAATGGCACATTTCAGTTTTGTATATTTCTCTACACACTGCTAAAGTGGAAGTTTAAACTGATGATACAAGCAAACCAAATCCCAAAACAGCTGTCCAGTAAATGTTTAGGTTGGTGGGGACTGGAGAATTTCACACTTTGCAGTTTTGTGTGATCTCCTGAGGTCAGCGCCTGCCACTACACATTATTTCAATCCAGTAAGGTCAATGGAGAAGCATCAAAGACACTATCTGGTATTTCCTTGGTTACTGGGACAGGATATGCAACATTTCTGTGTCTATCATACTGTTTTGCTTTTGGGTTTTCTTGCAGATTCACAAATAATCTAGAACTTTACAGCTTTCTGTATCCTGAGCTTTGACAATTTGGAAGCAGAACGTGAAAGATCAGGATTTACTACATGTTCTTCCACCACATTCAGCTTAGGCAAAGGGAACCATTAAGTTTTCTGTAGAATGGGTCAGTGGGTTGATAAGAAAGATGCAATATTTCACCAGGTCTCCGTGTCCTCTACAAACAAGGTGGAAGCTAATGGTATCCTCAGCTGTTGTGCAAGGGCACTGTCACTCCAGGGATTAGATCCCTGGAGTGACAGGGATCTCTCTCCAGATCTCTCTGGACTCTGTTCAAAGGAACTGGATATTACTGTTTATCACAGGGTGCTGGTCACTGTTTGTGGGTTGATGTGTTAACTGAGTTTGTCTTTGTTCATCAGCCAGTGGGGGTGATTCCTCTCAGGTATGATGGGACGACTTCTTGGACAGGATGTCATTTGGACCCTATTATGCAGGCCGGATGTTGTTTCATCTCCACCCAACAACATGAGTGAGGTATTGTGGAGGTTTTCTGTGCTGAGTGGGGGAAACCACAGATAGCACAATTACATATGCTTTCATCCTTGTTCTGTATGCTCACGCTCAGTCGTTGTGCCAGCTCATCTTCACGGTGTTCAGACATTAAAGCAACACACAGCTTTCTGGAACTCTGACATGTTACTGTAAGTGTGTTTAAAAAAAAACTGCTACCCACCAATGTCTTGTCATTTCATGTAGCATGCCGTGTAGTGTTGCTACTCACTACAACATGCTTCCCACCACAGCATTTGTGGTAGATTGGAGATGATGTATCTGGGTCTGTACTGGCAGATGATACTTGTTGTAAGATGTAAGGATCTTTTTCGAGATGTGAAAATCAGAACTTTGTTTCATCTTTAATGCATTTTTGTCAAGGTGGTGTATTTGCCACATATGATAAATTCTTTGCAGACCTTTAAATATATTTGTTTGATCCAGCACTTCATCACCAAGTTCTCCATTGACTCGTTTTTCAAGAATTTGATTAAACTTTATTAAGCACTGTTTATTTCATATTTTTAGTTCCTCCAAGCAGATCATGTGTTTATTTATAAATTATATTATTATTCTATTATCCCACAGCTGACACATTTCTCTATCTATTCTCTATCTGTTTGCCTTCCCCTTGTACTGTCTAAATGAGTAACATTTGACACTACAACATTAAAATAAAATAATACTATGGAGTTAAAGTAAAGTCAACACAGGGTTATGCTTGCAGCATGTGAGCAATCACAAACGTTGAATACTCACAGTGAAGTGGCTTGTTTGTAAAAATAAAGAGATCTTGGCTATTATAAAATGCTAAGAGGTTAAACACATGTTATATACACTATGGAGGAACACAGTGACTGCAGCCCAAACAGCAGAGTGGTTGAATGGACGTGCGAAAGATGGGTTTATTTAGACTGTTATACAGACTGAGACCAGGTTAAAGGCAACTTTTTAAAAAATGAATTCAAACTGATTACGTAGGTTGACTTGCAAATTTCATGCAAGATCAACAAGTGCAAGGATTTAATGTTGTATCCTTTGTAAATATCACAGCCAACATTATCAAGTAAACGAGCTTCAATGATTTAGCTTCTTTATAACCACACTGGCCAACGTATGTGACGTAGAGAAGATGGAGTTTGGAAACGTTAATAACTTCTTTAGTACATCAGCATAGAAAGCTGCAACCATGATGGAGAGGGCGCAGCAGCTCTGACCATGTCAGATCAGCATCTATGAGAATGTCTAAATATAATACATCTAACCAGCTGTTTTGCCAACACTCCACCTTCATTTTTCATTCATATTTTAATTATGTCTGTAGATATTGACAGTTAAACATATCACACTGCTCAAGTCTTTTTTTTTTTATAAGCCTGTCCCGTTTGGATCTTTGGCCATGTCTGAAGACCAAAAAAGATGCCTAGTGGAGTTACTTTACCAAGTGGATCATCATGGACTTGCCATATTGGTCCATTTGATTGACCTTATGTATTTATTTTATTTTATTTTCAGTTGTTATATACGGTGGCCCCTAGAGA
The DNA here is from genome assembly GCF_057382095.1 of Aulonocara sp. 'chitande type north' Nkhata Bay. Taxonomy (NCBI): domain Eukaryota; kingdom Metazoa; phylum Chordata; class Actinopteri; order Cichliformes; family Cichlidae; genus Aulonocara; species Aulonocara sp. 'chitande type north' Nkhata Bay. Next base: position 9,797,698 of record NC_141363.1, on the reverse strand, counting down.
CAAAGCACGTACAAACTCCAAAACACATGCAAATTCCAAAACACATGCAAACTCCAAAACACTTGCAAACTAAAGAACACATGCAAACTCCAAAACACGTACAAACTCCAAAACACTTGCAAAATCCAAAACACTTGCAAAACCCAAAACACGTACAAACTCCAAAACACTTGCAAAACCCAAAACACTTGCAAACTAAAAAACACATGCAAATTCCAAAACACGTACAAACTCCAAAACACTTGCAAAATCCAAAACACGTACAAATTCCAAAACACGTACAAATTCCAAAACACGTACAAATTCCAAAACACTTGCAAACTCAAAAACACATGCAAATTCCAAAACACAACAGAAGTGCTCCAGGACGCTAGGGGCAGTGTTGAGCTCGATTTGCAAAATAAACGGCAAGTTTGTCTGTATGGGACGGTCTAGTCTCCGTCGCGCTTCCCAGGTTGCCTAGCAACCGTGATACTAACCGCTGGAAACGTGTCATACAACTTGGTTTGACAGAAATGAGGGAGAACATATTTTGTTCATTTGTTTGTTTGTTTCTACATGACCTTTGTGTGATTTGATAAGTATCTGAGGCTGAGACCACAGGACAGTAAAACATGATTTTTGGGCTTCATTTCTGTACTGAACAGTCATTTCAAGATTAATTAGTAAATAAGAATTAGCTGATGTTGTTCATGAGACTAAAGTCATATCACTTTGGTAATGTAAATATAATATGGCCAATATTCTAGTTATTATATTAATCATTATTAGCTATTACAGCAGTGAACATGAACTCTGTGTCAAATACTGAGCTTCAGTACAGATTCAAGTTGCAGTTATTTATATGTCTTATCACCTTAAATCTTCACTCAAAGACAAGTATCTTTGACAGTGCATATATAGGTGTATCATATATAAGAGACAAATGTTGTTCCTTCATGCTGGCATTACTAAATTTGGCTCATTGCTTACATATATTTATAAAAAGAAAATGTACAAGCTGTGATAACTGTTTCTGATAAAATGAAGAGTAGACTGATATATGAAATATTCCTTTATTGGGTGAGAAAATCAGACCATGTCATAACTGCTTTAAGTCATACAGAATAGATATCAGAGCCTTAAACAGGCTGGCTTCTGCTAAATGGGTCAAACTGGGCAGAAAGTCTACAAACACATAACATCCTTACAGAATATGATGTAACACTATAGATCAACTTACCTCAGAATATATAAAGCATATAAACAATTACAGCAATATGATGCAACAAACACAGCAGTGCTACTGATCCAAAATACTCAAAGCTTCATAGAACTGAAACAAACATTTGTTTTTAGCTCCATTCTGCTGCTGATACATACTTTAGGTTTCTGAATATTACACTTGTTGCTGCCTTTCATAGTGTGTAACTTGAAGGCCCTGAGTACTTTCTCCCACACTGAAAACACTGGAATGATAAAATTATTTGAACATTACCTAATAAGACTGATTCAGGACAGACAATTAGTTATTTTAAACTTTTCTAGCAGTCCTTCACAAACAGGGAACAGTCTGTCTATTCTCTCCATCTGTCAGCTGCTGCTGGCTCTTCCTCACACACTGTTGAGTTTGTCCTGGTGGATCATCAGGGGTGCAAAGCCTCACAGATGATGTGCAGCAGTGGGTCCCTCAGTCTGTCCTCACTCTGGACACTTGCAGTTGTCACACATGGAAATCAAATGTGTGATAAGCTGCAGGATTCAAACACAAGTGTGACTTATAAACACATGTTCATATTTTTATTACACAATCAGAGAGAAAGAAACAGAGAGAGAGTGCAGGACAGACAGACAGGTGACAGTCTCAGGTGTATACACTGCTACAAAACAGCACAAAAGAAGGAGGATTTAGTGTTTGTGTTATTACGAAACAAGAGGAGTTCCCAGATGGTACAGTGGACACACATGTGTGACTCCTGTGATTAAAGCATCTTTCTTTCAGCTTAACGAGTGAACCGTCAGCTCGTTCAAACACACGTTAAAGTCCGTTTGGCTCGACACCACCGAACAGAGGCAGCAATATAACATAGCTAACATTAACAGTGCAGTGAATCTTCCTTGTGCTGTGATATTCAGGACTGCAAACCGAGCAGCATCACTGACTTTCAGCTTGTTGTGTTTGTGGATATATGACTGACTTTAATTATCCACAAAATCATCACAATCTCTGTAAGATTAAGATCGACTATATATATATTTTTTAAAGTAAAGGCTTTAAAACCAAGTTAATTCTGAAAGTACAGACATGACTAATGTCACATAACTTTCCCGACATGTGGCCAACAATAATGGTTTAATGTTCTTCATTAAAAAAATATTTGCGCATAAATAAGTGACATAATATTCAGTACTTACTTCTGAAAGTTTACACTTCCTCCGCTCCGCTTCCACCGTTTTTTTTCGGCAAAATTATCCACACCACCACCGCACTATGAAGTCTGGGATATGTTGGGCCATGAAGGCTACACCGACCCATCCTTAAAATTCAGGGAAATTATGGACGCATTTGAGGGCCGCATTTCGAGCAGCCTTTGAATTGGGAAAGCCTTCTCTTGTCGCTGTGACGTAATCGGCCTTAAAATGCGGCCTTTAAGGCTGCAAACCCCAAATCCGGTCATTGGTACTTCCTGGCTTGTGTAGTTACTAGGTAACAAAAGCTCAACACTGCCCCTAGCGTCCTGGAGCACTTCCGTTGTGTTTTGGAATTTGCATGTGTTTTTGAGTTTGCAAGTGTTTTGGAATTTGTACGTGTTTTGGATTTTGCAAGTGTTTTGGAATTTGTACGTGTTTTGGAATTTGCATGTGTTTTTTAGTTTGCAAGTGTTTTGGATTTTGCAAGTGTTTTGGAATTTGTACGTGTTTTGGAATTTGCATGTGTTTTTTAGTTTGCAAGTGTTTTGGATTTTGCATCTGTTTTGGAGTTTGCAAGTGTTTTGGAGTTTGCAAGTGTTTTGGAGTTTGCAAGTGTTTTGGAGTTTGCAAGTGTTTTGGAGTTTGCAAGTGTTTTGGAGTTTGTACGTGCTTTGTCTCTAGGGGCCACCATAGTTATAGACAGGACAGACATGACTGGGGGATAGGACAGGGAGAGAGAAAGAATGAAAGAAAGAGAGGGAGGGAGAGAAAGACAAAATAGAGGGGAGAGAGAAAAAAAGAAAAGCAAACAAACAAACAAACAAACAAACGAGAAAGAAACCCACCTGGATCACCTGTCTAGAGAAGAGAAAAAAACAGAAGAGAAAACAAACAAAAAAAGAGCAACATAATAAATACAACACCATTGCAATAAACTAGCTAACAGTAGATAACAGTAGATGCTAAATATTAAATGTTATTGTGCAGTACGCAAGATCGGCAGTGCACAATGTGCTTTGAGGTAGCAGACAAGAAAGGTGTAGTTTGTGTCTGTGAACACTCATGTGTATACCTGTGTGCACATCTGTGTGGATCAGCACGCTTGTATTCAAAAGGTTTCTCCATGCAACTATCTGCTAAGGAGTGTGGGGAGCGATAGCCCCGTCCCCCAGGGCATGAAGCACGTATGGAGGAGATCCAGGCCCCAGACATCCAGAGGGCCCAGAGTACGAGGACCCAAGGAGGACCACCAAACGGGCAACCGTGCCACCCTCCTGGGAAGAGCTGAGGAGAGCCCCAGACAAGGGGTCACCCAGCAGCCACAGAGCAGAGGCCAGAGGGGGTTGTAGTGACGTGCCCACGGGCTCTGCCGGTGGCCAGCTGTGCCAGAGAGGAGCAAGCCCCAGGTCCAGAAGCAGGAGGCCTGAGGGCGCCCTACCCCTGAGAAGGGGCCCAGCCGGGCCACAGGTACCAGGCCCCGCCAAGCGGCCACCAGGAGTGAGCCGGTACATACATGAGCTCCCAGCCCCAGACGCCAAGAACCACCAACGCACCGACATCTGAGGGCATCGGCCACTGGCAGGGAGTGTGGTGAGGGGAGATAGGCCTCCATACCACGGAGAGCCTGAGATATTCCATGAGAGGTGGAGTCTAAGACCCGACCTGCCATATAGACACAGACGAACAGGTGCACACAGACACAAACATGTATTCCCACCCCCATATACACATAAGCAAATATTCGGCACTCAACCGACGTGGAGACAGACACAAATAGACACTGTACACACATTCACACTCCCCAAACATACTCTATATCCCAGGTTCAGGTACCCTCGCCCCAAAGGGGCAAACCATACCTAGACCCAGGACATGTAACCCTTTTCCCTGGGGTGGAGGCAAGCAGACCGCCACCTTATCTGCAGTAGCAGGGAGGCCCCGCATCTCAGACCCCAATCTGACGGCCAACACCTCCTCCCAGCCCCGACGGTTAACAGAGAACGGGGGTGAGTGAAGACCCCAAACCTCCCTCCGCCCACTCATATGTAGTGTTGCTGCGTGTTGTACTAAAGTGCATTTAAAACACAGGAGGGCATGGTGCTTCCTGCCAGAGAGCAGCACGGCTCCTCCCGAAAACCCTCAGTGTCTATATGCATTTAAAATTGGGGGTTGGGCACCAGCGCCAGAGGTGGGTTTGAATACACAGACCATCCTCTGGATGCCGTCTAACGTGCCCATCCTCAAGGCCCTATATGTATGTGTTATGAGAGTATGAGTAATGTGGAAGTCTAGGTCACGGAATAAAATTAAGGCACAGGCGGCCAGAAGGGGACAGAGGGGGAGTGCCTCCCCTGCACCCTGGTGACACACCTGCACCCCAAGCCCTGCATGTGCAGGTGGCTGGGGCCAGCTCCCCCACTGACCCCAGTAGGCACCCCCACACCCTGGAACCCACCGGCGCAAGGTGCCCCAGGCCCATCCGGACCGGGGACCACAGCAGCAGTACTGCCCAGCCCCACAGAGTCCAGGGCAGCCCACCCGACCCCACCGCAGAGAAAACTGCACCCACCCCATCATCCACTCATCTCCCAGACTACACAAGACAATAGACACCCAGGTTGAGTTCATTCTCCACTGCTCAAGTCTTTTAATTCAGCTGTTTTTTATCATTATTAATATATTTAAAAAGACTTTAAGGAATTCTAGATGTGGGCCTGTGAGCTAATGAACATCTGTTTTTTCACAGATCTGTAGGACAGCCACTACAAAGAATATGATGCTGGACATTCAACAGAATATAAATTATTTAAAATTAGCTCAACCTTAAATGTGCGCAGCAGTAATATCATTTAATCTAACACTGATGGGGAACATTTCTCTGCATTTTTACTTTTCATAATGCATTTTGTTTACATTTCAATTTAAAGGTGTTTTCATTGTGGTTTCTCATTTCTTCATAATCTACATAAAGGAATGGTTTTAAAAACGTCCCACTGCTTGTCATTTACAGCTAATAAAACATAATTTTGGTAATATAGTAGATTTTTAACTATAGCAGTAATAATATTTTACAATTTTTCCGCCAAAGGAAGGACTGTAGAAATGTGAGGATGTCCATGTAAAGCGCAGACAGTCAGCTGATCTTTTTTTTTTATCTTGTTAAACTGGTAAATCGTGGAGGAAGATGGTTTTTGTTGGGGTGGAGGTGGGGTGGGGGCATCATCTCTGCTTGCCTTTCTGTAAAGGCAACGCATGGCGCTGTCATAACCACTTAAGTGGATTGGACTCAAATGCAGAACTCTATACTAAAAGTTTATTCACAAGCACACAAGGATGGCAATAGTTTAGACAAAAGGTCTGTGTTAGTGAAGTCCGAGGTTCCAGACAAACAGACAAATCCACAGTTCCTTCTCTCCTCAGAATCTCTGTCACCAAGCACAAGTCCCAGCTCTCCGGTTTCCAGACAGAAGACAACAAGGTAAATAGCTTTCACAGAGAAAAAACATAGCAAAAACAACAAGCAAGGGAACCAGCTTCAATCCTGCAAAGACTGAAGGCAAACCACCACACATGAAATGAGACGATGAGGAGCAGGTGAGCTCATTACTTCCAGGTGCGTGGAGCCAAAGGGCAGGAACCCAAGATGTGTCCCAACTCTGAAAAACAAGCACGAATTTAACTCCCAAACAAAGACAGACAGAGGAGAGGAGAAAGAGAGAGAGAAAATGGTGAGCCAGCACAGGAGGACTGAGCGACCATGACAGAAAGACAGCAGGTTTTACACACTCTTTAAAAACAAGATGTGATCTGACGTGTGAGTGATCTTCCAGAAATGGTGACATCATAGAACTCTTCAGTCAGTAGTGTGTGGTGTTGCACGTTTCTCTTACTTCTAACATAACCTGCTCCAGAGGATGTGAGGTCTCCAGTATTAGTTACCACGGTGATGTAACTTTGGGTAACAGGTGAACCTTCATAAGCTTAAAAACTTAGAATTAACCCTAAAGGTATTCTGCTGCTCTCTCGCTGTATTACGGTTCTGGGTAAGATGTATGGAGGATAACGAGTGCCAAAATGAATTAAATAAATACATTAAATAATTATTTAAGTGTCATGGATTAAAATTGGAACTAAGTAAAGAAATGCATCATTTCTAAAATAAAAAAATATAAAATGCCTTGATATTTAATTGTTTATTTTTGTAATTAATGTAATATAATTTTGTAATTAATTATTAACAAAGTTAATTATTTAATGTTGTATAACAATAACAACTGTACAGTTTCAAAGTCAGGTGTGTGAAGCTAGACTGGGTTGAACCTAAGCAGTGTAATGCAGTGATACAGAAACGACAAACGCTAACAAAGGTTCAAAGTTAACTGTGCTACTACTCACTAGACCAATGCACTTAACTGAGTGTCTGTCAGGTTTGGCAGGTTGGAGTCTATCTTGGGTCATATTGAGACTGGAGGACATAAAGCTTCCACAGACAAATGATTTAAAGCAATTAGAAGAAATGGTGAGCACCTAATTCCACAAAACCACAGCTGACATGATCAGGTGAACACAGATTTTTTTTTCTTAATGAGCAATTTTCAGGTCTAAGCCATGCTTTCTCTTTTTACTCTCACTGCGTGCTGCAGTTGTCCTTACAAACTAGGTACTGTTGGCATATGGTGAAAAAGTTAAGTGATTGCTCCTGTAGTAAGCAAAAAAACCCATGAATGACTGAAATTCAGCTGCCCTCCTCTCAAAGGTGGTTTCCTTGTGCAGCAGTGCACTGCTGTCAACACTGTCTGCAACTTTTTAAAACTGTCAAAACAGCAACGCCTTCAATTAATTTTTAAGGAATAGGGTTCTCCCCCCACACGCCTTAGAATATCACAGTAGAACTGCTAATCTCACTTTAGGAACAAATTTACCTGTACAAAAATAGTCAAAAAATTAACAAAGAGCATGATCCCGGTCATAATTTGGGTCAAGGGTCGTCCAGTGTCTTGACGGACAGCCAATGGGATCCTCCGGCTCAGTGCTGGTGAAATTTTTTGGTGTCTTCCACTTGACTTTTGTTTCATGACCCTCAGGATCATTTAAGAAATTCCAAATGACTGTCTTACTGCTCCCTCTTCAAGAGGGAGCTGAGTGTAAAAGCGAAGCTCTCAATTTACCGGTCGATCTACGTCCCTACCCTCACCTATGGCCACGAGCTGTGGGTAGTGACCGAAAGAACGAGATCGCGGATACAAGCGGCAGAAATGAGCTTCCTCCGAAGGGTGGCTGGCCTCTCCCTTAGAGATAGGGTGAGAAGTTCGGCCATCAAAGGGGCTCAGAGTAGAGCAGCTGCTGCTCCACATCGAAAGGAGCCAGCTGAGGTGGTTCGGGCATCTCACAAGGATGCCTCCTGGGCGCCTCCTGGGTGAGGTGTTCCGGGCATGTCCCACCGGGAGGAGGCCCCGGGGCAAACCCAGGACACGCTGGAGAGATTATATCTCTCGGCTGGCCTGGGAACGCCTTTGTGTTCCCCCGGATAAGCTGGAGGAGGTGGCTGGGGAGAGGGAGGTCTTGGCCTCTCTGCTTAGGCTGCTGCCCCTGCAACCCGGCCTTGGATAAAGCGGATGAAGATGGACGGATGGATGTCTTACTGCATCCCACCTCAGCAGCAATGGCGCGTTGCGAGAGACCCTGCTTATGCAGTTCAACACCCTGACCACATTCAAAAAGGGAACGTTTTTTTGCTTTGCCATCAGAATGTCATGACAGTGTGACTACCTGACAGAAAATGACAATGAATTAGGGCTGAACGATTATGGAAAATAATCTAATTGCGATTTTTTGCCCCAATATTGCGATTGCGATGCGATATGCAATTATTTTTTAAGGTCTTTGTCTTCTGTATTATTAAACAAAGACAAGCAATACATCATATAGTATGGCCAATACTATATTACATTAATTTTAAACTGTTCTTTCCTGGAAGACAGACCTCTGTTATGATGACATGAGGTGATGCATGAATTGATGACTGACATTTTTATTTAACTTCTTCAATCACAACAGTATATTTGAACATACACAATAGTTTATTTTTAGCTTACAAACATCTGAGCATAAAGTGCTGACAAGGAACCCTGGTGTAAACATTAAAATGAAAGTCAGCACAATGTGCAGATTGCAGAAATATACATAAAAAAAATCAGTGGCTTTACCACACTCAGTTTTTCGACATCTGTGAACTACTAGACAGTCATTAAATTAAAAAATAATATTAAATAAATAAAACTAATAAATAAAAAATACACACATCTTACTGATCTCTGCAGTCAGTAACATTACACATAAAGTGCAAACATAATAGCAATTGTATAAACACACACACAAACACGCCTTTAAAGTTTAAAGGCGTGAAATTGGACGGTCTAGTTCTGATTAGCGTCACCGCTGTCTCGGTGGAGTTTAATAAACTCGGCCGTCTGCTTCTTGCTATCTAAAATATAACCAGACACTGGTGTAAATTCTCGACTGTCTCATACTTCTGTTTAATAAGTTTTCTGTTTGACGTTTAGTCAGCTGTGTGAAAACCAAGGAGGAACCCACCCGGGGGATTAATAAAGTTTTATTTTATCTAATCTAATAACTTTAATCTCAGCCAAACCGATTTACTCACGAACAAACAAAACACTGAAAAAAGCCCAACAATAACATTTTTAGGTTGTCTAAGTGACTTATATATCACGTTTAACCCGAGCAGCGAAACTCCGCGGTGATCTGAAAATGATGTGCCGGGAGTTGTGCCGTTCTCGGCCGTATCAGTAACCCTCGAGCTCCCGGCTAGCTGTCGAGCTGGTGGGTAGCAGACGCCTCTGAAAACGTCGAAGCACTTTTGCAAATATGGGATATCTTGATAAACCGAGCAGATATTTGATGTTTACACAACTACTTTCTCGCCTGAAAATATGTTAAAAGTTTATTTTGTGACCCAGAAAGATTAGTATGAGTAATTTTAAAACTTAGTAGCGGCCGCCATTGCTGGAAACTGGAGTTTGGCTGGGCCGCGCTATGAATTCTGGGATATGGTAGTAATTTGGACAGCCTTATAATCGCAGTATAATCGCAGCCTTTGCGGTTAGAAAATTGCACTTGATCATGTCGCGATATTATCGCAAATGCGATATATCGTTCAGCCCTACAATGAATCCACATTTTTGCACAGATGTGGCCTTTTAAAACCATGTGGTCTTAAACTTTTGATCGGGACTGCATGCGCTAAACACCTAACCCAGAAATAATTACATCTGAGTAATCAGAGTAATCTGTTTTATTCAAAATAAATGATCTCTGGTTTAAAATTGAAAATATGTAAGCTATAAACTCATAATTACATTGTTCCACAGAAAACAAGGACTTTTGTGCACCTGCTCTTTTGTTTTTCTCTTTTTTTCTTAACTGCAATTTTTATTAATTCACATTGAATGTTTTATGAGAACTGATCCTTCTGTATGTCACACATCAATGTCTTAATGTGTTTTTTCAGTTCCATCTCTGTTGTTTCAGAAAGTCATTGTATACTGTGCATTATCCTGCTTATACAATGCTGACTAATCACAAGGAGAAATTTCAAATTGCCCTTCATTTCTCAGAATGTGAAGATCTAGTTCTTACAAGAAACCAATTACTACCCAAGGAGTGGAAGCATGCCAGTTTCTGTGAAAGCAAGTTTGTTCTCCTGAAATTATTACTCATCATTCGCTACATTGTGTTTCCCTGTCCATTACAAAGGTTGCCACATAGATGTTTTCACCAGATTTTGGAGTAATTAATTGTGGAGCAGAAAAAATAATGAACCTGAACACCCCCACTCCCCATCTACTGTAGGTCTGAGTTTGCTTTGTTTGTACTCTTGAATATTGAGGGAAATGATAAACTGGAGCCAAGGGGACACAAATGGTTATTTTGTTGTTGTTCTGTGAACTCTAGTTGGTGCTAATCATTTAAATCCCACATCATTTAGTATTAGTTTGGAAAACATTTTTGCATTTTGGCCTCTGGAGAGATTTGCTCCAATTTTTATCAAGATCTGCTACCTCTCCCAAATGCAGTTCTGAGCATAGTGTGTAAGGTTGACCTAGATTTTGGTCAACAAACATTTTAAAGTAACGTTTCATATTGTCACGTCAGAATGAAAATTACATTTCTACAGTCCATTTTAAACATCACAGCCTATTTCTGAATGTCAGAGGAAAAGGCAAAAGTGGCCGAGGGTTTTTTAAGATTAGCAGTAACACCACTCTTTAGTTGCCAGTTTTGCTTACATATATAACATAACATGTGCAGCAGAGACTCATGAAGGGTTTTTTTCTACTTGCTTTTGTGGCTTTTTAGTCTTTAATGAGACAGGAGGTGGAGAGAAGACAGGAAAGCTGGGGAGAGAGAGTTGTAGTAACTGTCTTTGGTGCAACAGCCTGATGGTATATGGGTTACCTGCTCAACCCAGTGAGTTACACCATTGATTCCAGTATAGCTCTGCAGCTCACATAAAGCTCTGCGGTTGTCAGGCAGGAAACAAAAAGTCAGAAGTCACGTTCAACTGCATGCCTTCCCTCTCAAGTCCTGCCTCCTCTTTTCTCAGTATGTTAGCATTAATTAATTCAGTGTCAGATAAGTCGGCTTTATAATTGCTACGTTGAGTATTCTGGGATCTGAGCCACACACTTTATAATTTATAACGACGAGAGAGTGCATCGACTGGAGGGATCAAAACTGGCAGTTACCCAGTTAATGCTTTGTTTTCAACGTGACCTCCATATTTGCAGTCAGCGGTGATTCGATGTGAGCTCATTCACGAATGCTGACGTATTAAAGAGTTTAAAGTTGAAGTTTTTAGATTGAGCTTCTGCTCTCCACACACTATGTTGTGAGTACTTTTCAGAAAAGCTGCTGACATCAACATTGTGTGGCTCGGGGTAACGTTGCCATTAAGTACAAAGACAATGACACAATTTGGCTTATTGATCACAGAGGATCATTTTTATTGTGATGCGCAATGCAGTTGTGTGTGCTAGTGTAAAAAATAATATAATTTGCTGTGTTAAGTCATTGAAGGCCTGTGTAAATATATTAGCCAATTAAATAGCAGGTACTCTGTACTCAGCAGCTTACACGATTAACAGTAACATTTTTATTCTGATTAAATTAACACTGATTTCTCATCAAATAGTTAAGTGTATAAAATCGTATAATAAGAGGCCTGTTACAACACCATCTCTCTGAAGCAGGTGTCTTACCATATGCTGCCTCAATTACACAAAAATCTTTAAAGACTTCTAACACCGCTCATTATAATCTGTATGGTACTGTGCCCTCTCTCTTCTCCCTGACCCTGATGTTATTTATAGCCAAGCAGAGACTCAAGTGCCTGGTATAAAGGAGAGAAGTGAAATTTCATGTTGAGGGAGGCCTGGAGAGGCTGTGAGATAGAGCACCTGCAATTGTTTTCACATGATTTTCATGTAGAACAGCATCAGACCCAGGCCAAGACAAGAATAGGTCATTTTCTCCATGTATGAGCAGCTAGGACCTTAAAATTATTGTAATTCAAGATATGAAAACAGATAGAAAAGCAGATTACTGGCATTTCATTTTTGTTTTTTTGTTTGTTATTTTACGCTCTGTTCATTTTATATGCAGTCAGCACATAAGCAAAAGCACATACATGCCGTGTTTCTACACAGGTTTCACTGCCCTGAGTGAGGAGGAATTTCAGCACCACGGACAGCACCGCTGCAGTAGGCCTGAAAGCATCAGTCACTACCAACCTGTAAATCAAGCCTGCAAAATCACTACAGTAGGACAGGAAAATGGAAGAAGTGTGTGGAATTGTGTGTTCATTGCATCAAGTCAAACAAGTGCACAGTAAAAGTACAAAAACATCAGAAACTTTGGCATTTTTGTAAAATCAAGTAGAAAAAGGGATAAATTACTACACTCATCCAAAACAACCTGTCCATTCATACCCGTATATGTCATAACCCCACATTTATCCAAATCCTACAGACTGCTACATTAAAGTTTTAATAAAGTTAAAGTGTTTTTGCTCAACGGTGTTATCTCAGCCTGAGCTTTTACACTACCACCCTTTACCAGGAAGTCTGTGTTTCAAACTGTGTTATGGAGTTTTATAAGTTAATAGGAACCATACTGTAGGAGCCACTGATCTATATGAAGGACTAAAAGCCAGCACATCCCATCTGCTGCTGCTTTGATTTTGACCATTCTGTTTTAATCGTTCTCTTGTGAGTCCTCCAATTTTATGGAAGTACAACATTAGATCATTGGAGAGCCCATTTAAACGGTGCTTTTAAGTGTCCCCCTGAGTTTTTCCATCAGTTGGGAAAAAAAGCCCCTGAATTTGCATTTAGATAATGTAACATTATACCTCTCCATTAAACCCAAGTAACACCACTACTGAACAACTTCATGCTATCTTGTGAAAATTTATCAAAGCGTTTTAGTTAAGTGGCTAATGCTAAAATAAATATGTGGCAATAAAAAGGTAACATGTGACCCGGTACATGAGACCGCCCTTTTTTCTTAGCTTCACTGAAACAAAAAGCACGTTTGTCCATAAAACTGAATCAGTCCCGTCTAATATTTTTTTTTACATTTTATATTTTACATTTATATTTATTATTGAAGCTTGCACCAAGGGAGCGGCACTCCAATTTCGTTGTACTCTGTACAATGACAATAAAGGCTATTCTATTCTATTCTATTCTATTCTAATGAGGACATCTTTGATTTCGGGGTGGAGATGCCTGCTGTTATATGAACTGTGAGCTTGTCCACTCACATCACATCACTTTCTTTCTGAAGGGTAGATGAACCTTTGCTGACCCTCGTCTCTAGAGGCTGACTGGTGGATTGCTGGCTCTGGATGGTGATACTCAGCCCTTTGCCCTGAGCCGGGACATGGAGTGTCTGTAGACTCGGGGCAAAGGCATGGGGCTGACCACAAGGAACGCAGAGTAGTATTAACGCCTGCCGTGCCACAGGACAGTAGGGTGCAAGATCAGTGTCATAAATGTACCAGGTGCTGGCAAGTGAGAGAGGTAGAAGTAAGACTGTGAGGTCAGACAAGGGTGCGGGGCTTGGAAGAAATGTCAGTTCATCAACAGGCAGGGGGAAAGCTGAAATCAATAGGCCAAGAGACAACTCAACTATGTTAATGTAATTCATGTTAGACTCTTAGATTTCACAAACAGTCTAGTGAGATCAACTTCTCTAGTGAAATAAATGAAACCGTGTGTGTGTGGGGGGGGTACCATTAGAAACAATATTATCATATGGTGATTACTCTTGTACTGCTGGTTAAAAAGTTAATGAAAGCATTGACTGAACCAAAATATTTAAGCTGCAGGTTGTAAAAGTAAAGAATGAGCTGAGAGGAACACAAAGAAGAGGGACAGAGCTACAAAAAAAGTACAAAGTAAGTACAAAGTAAGAAAGGTGTAGCAGAAGCAAAAGTTGTTTTCTGTCACAAGGTTAAAAAAAAATCAAAGTTTAGGGCAGATCAATCAAAATATCAATAGTATCGATACCACTGCTGGTATTGTTAATGGATCAATACTAACACAGTAAGATCAATATTTTGCTTCTATCCGTCAAGTTGAGCATGTAGGAATTGTATCAAATAAATTTGTTATTTTGGAAATGAAAAACTGTACTTCAAACACGCTCTATGAAAAATGTCTGAACCTTTTTGTGTTGACTGCCACGTCTATTTTATTTATATCCTACAGCACATTTAAACAGCAGAGGCTGACACAATGACAGGCACATTTACATTCCAGGCCTCCGAAAAACACAGTTTCAAAATACATGCTTTGTATTGTTCTTTGCTGTGCTAACATATTACTGTGGAAAGTAAAAAAAAAAAAATCACTGAAAAACTGATGATGATCCACGTCATTAATCATGACACACTGCTCTCCCCTTAATAAGCTATTTTTATAGGTTAAAAGTATCAGTATCAAAATTGGTATCAGCCCTGTGTTTACTTGGTGTCAAATCTATACCAAAATTTTGCAGTACTAGTAGCAGGCATATTGATAGCACACTTTTATTGACAGGTGAACAGTGTTGGTCAAGTTACTTGAAAAAAGTAATCAGTAACTAATTACTGATTACTTCCCCAAAAAAGTAATCCTGTTACTTTACCGATTACTTATTTTCAAAAGTAATTAATTACTTAGTTACTTAGTTACTTTTTAAAAACACGATTTACAACCTGAAGAGGTGATAAAGCGATAGATCTTTCAGCCCAATTCTACTTTTTCTGCATAATCCATCATACAAAATGTAATCAAATGGAAAAGTCTCTTTTTTTAACTTGTTTTATCAGTTTTAATCTTTTAACTTTATGCATCAAGCAAAATTTTAATTATATGCAACATTCTCTGAGTTGAATAAATTAGTTTAACATTTAAACCTATTTTCTGCACATTCCAGCACATAAAATAAAATGTTTTTTGTGTTTACACTCACTCTTTCAAATAGATGCAAGTAAAACACAGCAGAACATAAATAAAGTCAAAGACTCAGCGGTCCTGTTGCTCTATTTTCACCTATTAAGCAGCACTGCGGTAGCGGAGGTTTACCCTGGTGCAGGTGTGCCAGTGTCAGTTGAAGAATCCGCGAGTTTCTCTGTGAGTTTCTCTGTGAGTTTCCCATTACGTCATTGCGCACTCGGTGCTTGCTTGGAAGTTTAGGGCTTTTTTTCGCTGTAAAAAGAAGTTTTCTTCCCACGCACAATGGACACTAATGTTTTTGTCACTTTTTATGGAATCAAACTCAAAGTAAGGTCAGTACTTCCACGCTTTAAACGCTGCACGCTCATACTCTCTCCCACAATCGATATATGATCCATTGTTGATCTGCACACAGCTGTTGTCACTAACAGCGCACTTGCTTACGTCACTGTCGTGAGACATTCTCGCAAAAAAATCACGGTTTTAGTAACGCAGTAACGCAGCGTTCCTACGGGAAAGTAACGGTAATCTAATTACCGTTTTTGCAATAGTAATCCCTTACTTTACTCGTTACGCGAAAAAAGTAATCAGATTACAGTAACGCGTTACTGCCCATCTCTGCAGGTGAAGGTCCTGCACCGCTGCATCAGAGACCAGGCTTGACGGGGCCTAATTTTTTTCCTGTAATGAGGCTTTGCTGACAGCAGTAAATGCAGAATGATGCCAGCTGAGAAGTTTTCATTCCAGATTGGATTTTATGGAAATGTCCTGAACTGCCTTTACTCTCTGCCTTTAAAAGAAAAGTTAAAAAAAAAAATAAAAAAAAATACCTGAGCTCTGACCCCTAGCCTGATAAGGTGGACACACAGTCGAAGGCCCAATTTATCTCCAGGGGACCTGGTGCCCACTCATGAATATTTACCATATTTCTAAAACAGTGCGCTTAGGGCAACAGGACTGCACTTTGTAATCAGTGTTGAAGCAATAGCTTAATAACATCAATTTCATTTTTGTCTCATAGCCTAGTCTGATTGGCTTAAAATGAATTTTCTGCATGTAGTCAGTCACAGGAAATCTGCATATGAAAATGTGCAGACAGTCAGCCCCAAGATAATCTTCCAGCGTTTGTACATTTGTACATGCTTCAAGATGGCGCCGAGTATGGCAGCCTCGTCGCGAGCTCCCCCAAGCAACGGCTTTCTTCTGTGTTTAATTTTACTTTTCCTTTATTTTTTCACGAGCAGCACTTGTCTCCTTGTGTACGACCGACAAACCTTACTGGACATAAAAGACGGTCTTTCTTATAACTTTCCGGAGTTCAAGTTTTGCAACACGGATGCTCCGTTTGCAGACCCCCCATTCATCTCACCTGAGACGCCTTTGTTCTCTGGCCCTGGAGGCCGCAAACGCCGACGCAGAGGGAGAAGATCTGGCGTTCTGGTTCGACTGAGACGGCGCACTTACAGACCACCGTTACCCAGTTTATTACTGGCTAATATGCAGTCTCTGGAGAACAAGCTGTGCGAGCTTCGGGCACGGATCTCATTCCAGCGAGAGATGCGGGACTGCTGCGTGATCTGCCTCACAGAAACCTGGCTATCGGACAAAGTACCGGACTCCGCAATACAACTGCCGGGGTTCTCTGTGCACCGCGCGGACAGGTCACAGGATCTTACTGGGAAAAGCAGAGGCGGTGGTGTGTGTTTCATGATCAACAACAGCTGGTGTGATTATGCGAACGTGCACCCGGTCAAATCCTTCTGCTCACCGGACCTGGAGTACCTGATGATTAAGTGCCGGCCATTCTGGCTACCGAGGGAATTTACAGCAGTGATTATTACGGCTGTTTACATTCCCCCACAAGCCGACACTGACCGAGCACTCAGGGAACTGTACAGCGCGATCAGCAGCGAGGAAACCGCACACCCAGAGGCAGCGTTTATCACAGCCGGAGACTTTAATAAGGGAAACCTGAAGAAAGTCTCACCAAAACTCCATCAACACATCCTTTTCAACACACGTGGAAACCGGCAACTCGACCACTGTTACACCTCTTTCCGGGATGCGTACAAAGCCCTCCCCCGCGCCCCATTCGGCCAATCAGATCACTGCTCCATCCTGCTCCTGCCCGCCTACAGGCAGAGGCTGAAACAGGAAGCTCCAACCCGGAGGGCGGTGCACTGTTGGACGGACCAATCGGAGTCTGCGCTGCGGGACTGTTTTGATCACGCGGACTGGGAAATGTTTCACGTGGCCGCCAGAGACATTGATGAGTACACAGACTCAGTCTGTGGATTTATCAGGAAATGCGTGGAAGATGTCGTCCCATCCAGAACAGTCAAATCCTTCCCAAATCAAAAACCCTGGATTAACGGAGATGTTCGCGCGGCACTGGCGGCACGGAACACCGCCTTTGCCTCCGCGAACACATCGGACTACAAACACGCACATTACCAACTCCGGAAGACGATCAAAGCAGCCAAACGTGAGTACAGGGACAGGGTGGAACAACAGTTTGACAACCCTCGGAGTATGTGGCAGGGACTAAACACGATCACAGACTTTAGAGGGAAAACCAGCACACCGCAGACCACGGCCTCTCTGTGTGAGGATCTAAACGTATTCTACGCTAGATTCGACACAGCGAACACCATGAGACCGGACAGTGTGCGCACCGCGGATGACGTCAGTGTGCACACTGTGTCTGAGGAGGATGTGCGGAGGTGCTTCAGGAAGGTGAACGCACGCAAAGCTACTGGTCCGGACGGGATTCCCGGCCGCGTCCTCAGGTCATGCGCGGCTCAGCTGGCTGGAGTGTTCACACACATCTTCAACCTTTCCCTCTCTCTGTCTGTAGTCCCAGCCTGCTTCAAAATGGCCACCATTGTCCCTGTACCCAAATCCTCCACCATCTCCTCATTGAACGACTGGCGACCTGTAGCCCTGACCCCCATCGTAAGCAAATGCTTCGAGAAGCTGGTCAGGGACTTCATCTGCTCTGCACTACCCGACTCACTGGACCCTCTACAGTTCGCATACCGCCACAACAGGTCCACTGATGATGCCATAGCCCTGACACTACACACTGCCCTGTCACACCTGGAGAAGAGAGACACGTATGTGAGAATGCTGTTTGTAGATTACAGCTCAGCATTCAATACCATCGTTCCCTCGAAGCTGGACAGGAAACTGCAGGATCTAGGACTGAGCAGCTCCCTCTGCAGCTGGATCCTTAGCTTCCTGTCTGACAGACGCCAGGTGGTCAGACTGGGCAGCATCACCTCATCCCCCGTCACACTGAACACTGGTGCTCCACAGGGGTGTGTACTG
This sequence comes from Aulonocara sp. 'chitande type north' Nkhata Bay, assembly GCF_057382095.1. Lineage (NCBI taxonomy): Eukaryota > Metazoa > Chordata > Actinopteri > Cichliformes > Cichlidae > Aulonocara > Aulonocara sp. 'chitande type north' Nkhata Bay. The sequence goes on along the minus strand of NC_141363.1, from coordinate 9,779,453 downwards.
AGCCCTCTCCTGTACTCACTCTACACCTACGACTGCACAGCCACTAACAGCTCCAACATCATTGTGAAGTTTGCGGACGACACTACAGTGGTGGGTCTTATCACCAACGGTGATGAGACGGCTTACAGGGAGGAGGTCAGCGCCCTGACCCACTGGTGTCAAGACAACCATCTCACCCTCAACGTCGCAAAGACAAAGGAGTTGATAGTGGACTTCCGGAGGTGCAGAGAAGTACACACCCCCATCACCATCAACGGCGCTGCTGTGGAGAGAGTGAGCAGCTTCCGGTTCCTTGGCGTACACCTGGCTGAGGATCTTACGTGGTCAGTACACACAAACAAAACAGTGAAGAAGGCGCAGCAGCGCCTCTTCTTTCTCAGGAGACTGAAAAGATTCGGCATGAGCCCCCGCATCCTCAGGACCTTCTATCGCTGTGCCATTGAGAGCATCCTCACTGGATGCATCACCACCTGGTATGGCAACAGCACCGCCTACAACTGCAAAGCTCTCCAGCGAGTAGTGCGGTGCTCTGAACGGATAATTGGAGGTGAGCTTCCCTCCCTCCAAGACATCTACAGGAAGCGGTGCCTGAGGAAAGCGGGGAGGATCATCAAGGACTCCAGTCACCCCAGCCATAAACTGTTCAGACTGCTTCCATCAGGAAGGAGGTTCTGCAGCATCCGGTCCCGTACCAGCAGACTGAGAGACAGCTTTTTCCATCAGGCCATCAGACTGCTGAACACGTCATAGACACCTCAGCTTCACTACTGGAACTTCAACATTATGCACTCCACACTGTATATAAATGCCACTTGTTTTGCACATATTCAACTCTGTATATTTTATATATTTTATTATTATTATTATTATTATTATTTTATTTTATTTTTTTACTATTTAATTTGTAAAAATGTGTATACACACACACACACACACACACACACACACACACACACACACGTAGGAAAATATTTAGTATACACATCCAGAAATGCATACACTATTATATATTGTACATATATTTATTAGTTTCAGGTTGGCCATTCTTGTATTTTGCTCGTTTGTGTTGTTGTGTTTGCACATCTCTGTTGCTTGTGGGGCTCGCACACAAGAATTTCACTCGCATGTGCTGTGCCAGTGTGCCTGCACATGTGATGTGACAATAAAAAGTGATTTGATTTGATTTGATTTAAAAAGTACAGTACATTTAAAACTGACACACAGTTTTAAATGTACTGTAAATGCAATGTGTAAATGTGAAAGGACAAGGCAGAGGCGGGAGGCCACTTTGTAGTGTCTCTGATGTCACTGATAATGTTTCTGTACATCCCAGGCTTGCTAAGTGGCAGCGCACTCTGATGTGCAGTGGTTAAAAGCAAGGCGGATATTCCTCCAATAAGCCGAAGGAAAAAAAAGAAGAAAGGACTAAAACTCTTGGCTTTGAACACAGTACTCCCAACCTCCGTTGTGCTGCCTTTCTTAATTATGCCAGGCTATTCTGCTGACAGACAGAAAGTGCACCGTGACACCCAATCAGGACTCCATATTTCATTTCCCCTCTCTCTCTCTCCTTTTTAACCGTTAGTACATTAAACCAGAAATCCGGTGGCTGATTTTCAAAGAGCCTTGATTAAACCCAGGAAATGGGACATGATTTCCCATTTAAAATTCATAACAGGCTAACACTTAAGTAATTTAAATCCCCTTTACCGTTTGAGCAGTTTGTATCGGCATCAGATTGAATAATTTCACCTTAACTGCATCAATCCATTTCATTTCAATTTGATTGCAGGAAAACTCAGTCAGAGGACCCTTGTGTGTTTTCTCTAAAAGGCTTGGCAATGAAAATACAAGCTTCTGAAATGCCCTGCTGCTTGTAATTCAATTTGCTTGACCTTCCAGGGTGCTCTAATTGAAAAAGGCAGTTATATGAGTAATAACTTTATTAGTGTTGAAAACCTGGTTTTGCTAACCCTTTCAAATATGCCTCTCTGAATAAAACTGCGCATATTGTCTCGTATAAATCTGGGAATCTCTGGCTGCTTTGGATGAAAGGCTGTGATGATGCAATCTCCTTCAGAATTGCCGGGTGGTGTTGTCGGAAACTCAAGGAAGTCCAGTGCCGCTGAAGGTTGAAGTTCAAATGAACAGCGGTCTCAGTTTTTGAAGGGGGTCTTCTTCTTGTTGCCAGGCAACATCAGTTAAGGCAATGTGACATTGTCTGTGACCTTACAGATACAATGTTCCCTGGTGAAAGGGAAATTGTGAATTCTACACTGGTTATGAAACAGTCCAAGCCTGTTCAAAGCACAAATAACTGCGTTCTTGGTTTATGTAACAATATTTTTTAAAATTGCTCAAAAAGCAGCCAAAATATCAAAAACCAAAATGTTTCAAAATGCATAAATTAGCTTCCAAAATGATGAGAAAGCGAAAGCTCTGAAATGCCAGAAGCTTTTTTAAATTTTTGCTTCTGTACATCAGAAGAGTAGGTTTTAACCTCCACTGTCGATGGTAAATATTTCCTTAACTTTGTGGCTGTTTCTTTGGTGTGATCAGTTTTGTAAACATTTAACACAAGATGAAGTTTGTTTTGGATTCCAGCAACTAACAAAAAAAAAAATCTAACGTACAAGCAGTAATTTCTTGTCATAGCAATACTGCTGCAGACAGTAAAACAGTATCCACAGCAGTGCACCAAATGTCGCCAGGAAGAAAGCATGAAGTCCTCAGAGGAGGCGAGTGGGCTCGGCCCGTTCACCAGTATCAGGGGCTTATCCTCCTATCCCATATGGAAAAGATATATATAAATCTTATAAAGTTTGTATCTGTCTTGTGTGAAACTTGTATGAAAAGTATACAAGAGTGAAAACACATATAAGATCCCTTGGAAAATTATATAATGAAACTTGTATGTTTTGTATACTTACTAAAAAAATATATGAAAGTAATGAGAAAGTGGCCACTTTCATGAGTAAATCATATATTTTTTTACTATTTCTTTTCCATATGGGATCTCATTTGTCTCCAGTGAAAGTTTCTAAAACTTACAGTGTACTGCAGTCACTGCAGAGGTGGCTGTTGGTGGTGATCATCAGCACTCCACTGTGGGTCTTCTTCAGCTTAGAATTCTTGGTGAATTTTGATGAGGCTAAGCTTTTTTGCTTTTTTCGGTATCCAGAAATGAAGGCAACGCCAAATAGCAAACTGTAGGCTGCAGAGCCAGTAGGTGTAGCAACTCACTATCCAACAAGAGAAAAACTAAAATAAGTGTTGGAGGAGGGATCGTGCTGAGGAAACTTGGAAAAGCGTGTTGTTGTGAAAATGATAGAAGTAAGTAAAAACAACCGTGGGTTAAATTGTGATTTAGACGTGGAATCAATGCAGTGGAGAAGTTGGGGTGAAAAATAAAAACAATTCTCTTAAAATAACTCCTAAGTAACTCTGTGGTCATCTGTGGACTTCTAACAACTAACTGGTGATGTGAAAAAGAAACTTATAGACACCCACAAAGCAGGAAGAGGCATTAAAGTCAACATCTACACTGTTCAAAGTGCCATCTGTCTGCTGAAGCTGATATTAGGCACCTTGGCCCCTGTCACCACAAGCTTGGAGAAAGAACACTGTTCCTACTACTAAGCGAGGGGTAGCAATGCTGTGCTTTGGGTTTGTGTGACAGCTAGAAACAGTGGACAGATGGAAAGAAGAAATCCTTGCACAGGATATCAACCAACCTCTGGGTGCAAATAGAAAAAGTTTATCAGGAAGCAAGTGCACCCCTCACTCGAAAATCCTTTAAAATATGTAAGCAGATATTTGCTTTTTTGTGCAAGCCTGAGAAAAGTTGGGAAACATTTTAAAACTTGAAGAGATCTGCAAGAATGAATTGTTGAAAAACCTCCAAAGTCAAAGCCTTGAGGTATCTACAAAAAAAAAATGTTTGCAAGCTGTGATATCTGACAAAAAAAAAGGGATTAATAAGCAATGACTTTGCAGGGTGCCCATACTTTTTGATGTTTAATCCAACATTTTAAAGAGAATCCCATAAAAATATCCAGAAAACAAAAGCAAAAATTCATATTTGAAGACAGATCCCTCTTTGATGTGCGTCCGCTGTAGAGGTTGCGCCTCTTTCTCCTTTCTCTTCAAAAACATCCGAGCACAGAGTTACCCACAGCAGGGGTTCGCTGCAACCACAACTTTATGCTCCTATCAGTATTACTACAGATTTGTAGTAATCATTACTGAACTGCTACTGCAAAAACATTTCCATCAAGACTTCTCTTTGCAACAAATCAAAGAGTAATATGACCTGCGATGAGTCTTTTATGATCAAACACACTGGTTCAGGCACCCATAGTGGGGCTGGCCTCAGAATAAAATCGAAGAAGCCTGTAGCTTGCAGAGATCATCCCTCTGCTTCTATAGTGGATCACTGCTCTTTGATTTCAACACAGAGTTTGAGACGGCACCTTCTGGTTTATATCAGAGCAGGTGGGGAAACTACATTCCCTTAACACTGCAACATTTTAGTGCCATGCAGAAAGATATCCACTCATTTGGATCAGACCTCTCATTTACTGCTGGTGGCTGTGCAGCTATGAAAGGGAAATATGTTAAAGTTTCAGTGTTACCTTTGATTCAGACCTTTCATTTAACAAGGCCCAAAATGTAGTATCCCAAGGAGCATATTTCTATCTGCAGATTCTTGCAATTCCCTTTCTACCTTTTCTGATGTGCTGCAGTAAGAATGCCCCACGCTGCGGCAGTCCATCAAACTGCGGTGGTCTCATTCCTAGACCACTGCAGAAAAATACACATATTTGAATCCCCGCGGATAGGATACACGAGGACACTTGAAAGTCCCATTGCCCAGTCCTCAATTTCGCATCGTCATTCACTTTATGTAACTGCTTCTGTCATAAAATCTTTAAGGGGGCACTGGCCCACAATACATCTATGGTTTATTATCCGATACACCCACAGGAAACTTCCTTTAATGGTCTACAGGAATTATTGTTAGCCAACATCCAAGGCAGACAGCTGGGAATGGAAAATGTTCTCTTCTCTTAAGCCAGAAGGACTAAGAAAAAAAATCAATGCATTTAGCACAGCTTTCAATCTACTTTTCCTCCCACTCCTCAACAGCAGTCGGCTAATTTACAGCCTCAATTTTGGTTTTTAGCTGACGATCCAGCTCAAAGTCATCAACAGCGCAGGAGCAGATACGGTTGACAAAGTGTTCAAGGAGACTTACTGTAGAGGTGACTACTACCATTAACGAACCACTGACCCAGTTAATAGAGGATATGTCTCCTTATAAGTATAGTACTGTGCAAAAGTCTCCAGTCATCCCGATTTGATACGTGGACTGGTACTTGTGTCCTGCTTATCTACTCAATTTGGGCACTCAAAGCTCTATTCTACTACAATTCTCATTCGCCCAACCACACACACATACATACAAGCACTTTTTTCTCTTGCCCAAAAACTACAGGAATCAAACCACCAGCCTTCTGATTCAAAGACGACCCGCTCAAGCTTTTGAGATAAATTTCGCAAGGAAAATAGGTGAAATATGTACAAACACACGGGGAAACAAAGTCAAACAAAGAAGCAACGAATAAAGTAAAAACTGAGCTGTTTAGGTTGTTTTTAGCGAGTATTTGGTACCACCAGCTGTATTCTTCAACACAGTCTGAACTCTTATTTGATCAAATGCTGATTGATCACCTCAATAAGACCTGCTGACACTGACTTTCAGTCCAGTTCTCGTGTAACGTGGCATACCTCAGACGTCTCTCCCTGTTTCCCTTCTACTCAGGCTATTTCTGATGAGGCTTCAGTGAACAATAAATGGATAAATGGAGTCAGATCTGGATATTTTACTATTTTTAAGTGTGTGACTTTCAGATACTGTTCATTGATACTTTGGTATTTTATAATCATTATTATTATTATGTGTAGGTTCAACTAAATAAAGTGGAACAAATTATGTTTTAGTGACAGACTGCAAATAAAAAAGATACAGTTTAAAATTGGCTCTTTGCTAAGCTGTCAGTGGTTCAACTCTTGAGTGATTCAAAGATCAGTTTTAAGGAAGAAAACCCTGAAAGACCTTCAGAAAACCTGGAGAACTATTGATCAAGAGCATCATATAAAGAAATGAGGGGCGGCTCAACATTTTTGCACAATACTGTACACCATTTCATTCGTTTAGCCACTTATCATTAGTGCTACCTGCAGTACACACTTACTGTATAAAGAGCCATAGAAATATACAACACCGTGATAGACCTGTTTGAAATGGTACTGTATGATTTGTAATCCAAAATGAGTTTTCATATATTTTTTCCTACTGATGTCCTGTCAAGTGCCACCAAAAGAAGCTATGCGACTAAAAAAAACTTAATTTCTCATTCCCCTCTACGACATCTCTGAATTACCACAGCAGGAGGTCCTGCAGCAGAGGGTGCAGGTCAAAAAGACTTGAGCTGTAGCAAAATGCAGTGCCATGGTTACTAATAAAAATCCAAGCAAATATTCATACCAAGTAGGCTACCAGCCTCTATTGCATAAATGCTTCTTACCTTGCCAGGGCTGACATGAATGATTGATGGTGAAGCATCAGGCATCAAAATACAAACTATGAACCTCTATGTGGTTTCTTGACATTTAATAAACTCTTGCTCACTGTTTTGTGTTTTCTCTTTTATCTCCACCCTGTAGCAACACGCCCATCAACATATCTCCTTGCACTTAAATGGCCTTAAAATACCCTTGCCCCCATCTTCCTCGGTGAACAGTCAGTGTTAGTTAAAACATCGACCCGGCAGCTGAGGAAAAGAAAATGTTTGTCTTTTTATATTATCAGATAAAATTAGTCAAAGGGGTTGCTTGAGGGACAGGCCAACACTAGCCGTGGATGAAACAAACAACAATCTGATAAGTTTGCTCCGAGAGTGGTGCTGGAAGAATGACTGAGGGATGATTTAAATCAAATGTGCTTTATTTGTGTGCTAATAAAACTGTGATAGTTACAGCCGAGTTCAAATTTTGGTCAGGTCGTGAAATAGTCACAGAACTGCTCGGGTACCAACAAGAGAGCAAGCAGCTACATCAACAGCTGCACTGCACTGAGGTGGCCACTCTTGGCTGGTTAAGGAAACAAGTCAACTGCAGTAGATCCGTGTGTGAAAATCCCCAATAGACACAAGCATGTTTACCCCTTCACAACAATCATGAGGGCAGAACATGTGTGACATTGTAGCCTAATGTTGCCAGTAACAGTTCATCTCCATGTTTGTTGTGGGAAGTTGGCACTGGTTTGGGAATGGTTTTGTGTGTTACATTTGCTGTGAGCCAATGGCTGCGATGGGGTTGGATTAATTGAAGGCAGGTGTATTTGATTGTGCTGATACTCTAGTCTACTTACTAGCCCAAACCCTGCTGTGATATTTTGTCACTCTGTGCAAGTTATATGGCCAGATCTAAGATGACTTGATTTAAATATGTTAATGATGGATAGTTTGCTGCTCTGTTAATTGTTTAATGAAGACATGGTGATATTTTGCTCTCTGTGCAGGCCAGGCCCTATATGCTGCAGCCAAAAGGCAGAGTTGGGTTGCTGACGCTGATTACTTGCCTTCTACTTACAGGGTGGTGGGTCTTGGAGGACAACTGCTGATCCCTGTTAAAGTGGTCAACATGTAACGTACATCTGACTTGTACTGTGTGTTTTATCCCTTTTGCAAGTGGGACATGGGACTATTTTATCCTTTCATTTTTTTTATTTTTGTTCTAATAAATTATCCTTTAGAATTTCGTTGGTCAACTGTTGCCCACGGCTGAGACAGTTGGTCAGACCTAGAATCTGTGTGTTACAGATGTTTGAAACTCAATCTTGAATCTTTGGAGCTAAAGATAGGGGCGTGGCCACTTTGAGTCACAGGTAGAGCAGGTTAAAGCCTTTACCTCATTTGATGAGAGAAATTCTGCTCTTACTCTGCACTAATTGTCAAAAATGATGCATCCATGCATGAACAGCAAGATCACAAAGACTATATACAGCAACAGGTGTGAACCACCAGTTGAAATGTAACACACAGGTGAATATTTCATTCAGAAAACCTCCACTTACAAGTTACCTTTACCAAGGTATTTGTTGTTGTTGTTTTGTCTACAGTGAAGTGTATATATTTGAGTTGTTTCAGTTTTATTTTTATTGACTTTGCTTAACTGATGTATGTGTCTGTGTGTGCTACTAATTTATGCAACTTTACATAATTGCATTTTTAATCTCAAAGATTAAATGCATAAAATAAAACTCGTTGCAATAAAGGTTTAAGAAGTGCAAAGTTATCATTCCACAAAACTTTTGGATATTACTTTGTAGTTTGTTCTTGTTTCTTCCAGAGATTTCTGATCATTTCTCTTGACTTCTTTTAAGCATGGTTATGTTCCCAGGGCACAGAAAGTAGCTTAAAGCTGTCCTATTTATCAAATGTAACATTTTTAGTCCCACTTATAACTACTAATTAAAGAAACAAGACCAGTCCTATTTTTGGTGGTCAACACATTTGAAAATGGAGCCAGGCTAATACAATATATAAGTCACAGCTGATCCACTTACACATCAGAGCAGCATCACATCAAGTCCACAGAGAGGAGAAGGAGAGAAACTTTGTCTAAGTCCCCATTTTATTTACAGTGTAGAATTTATGCAAATCTATTCACTTATTATAAAAGCCATTTCACAGAAGTACACCCTTGTACCGTTTCCAGGGTTAGGGATGAGTTTAAGTAGCGCACAGGTGCTACTAATCAAATACACTTGATTAACTGATCACTAATAAGTGAGCACCTGTTCAGAAGCCTCTTCTCTAAAAAGAAATTGGCAATGCAGCTTAGGTTTGTAAACTTACATCTCAACAAACCACAAGACCTCTGCAACAATATGCTTTGAACACAGAAGAAGATGTTGGGCTACTATCCACAGCTCCACTTTTGGCGAAAACCAGACACACATGCTTGATACCAACTGTCGAACACGGTGGACAGCAGTCATGATTTGGGCTTGTTTAAGAGGCCAGCTTTGCTACAGCTGAAGCTTGGCTGAAGCACCAGGACAAGGATCCAAAGCACAAAAGAAAATCTACAGCAAAATGACTAAAAAAAGAAAAGAATCAAGATGTTGCAATAGCCCAGTCCAAGTCCAGACCTCAACCTGATTAGAAATCCTGCCGCAGTATATCTTAAAAGAGCTGTGCATGAACGAATGCCTGCAGTAAAGATGAGTGGGCCACAACCGTGTGTCTGAAAAAGTCAAACAGTCATGCATTTGGTTTTACAAGCTACTGAATCATGAGGTGTACTCAGTTTTCTTTTTCACACTACTGTGTTTTATTTTAGTTTTGAAAAAAATATTTCAGAATATCAGAATTGAAATATAAAAGCTACAAAAATAATCCCATTTCCTTTTTTATTTAGTATAATGACGGTAATTTTCTTCACAAAGTGCTAGCATTTTGCTATGGTGTTTGGTAAATTAAAGACTCATAATGGCACCAGTTAATTATAATAAACATTGAGAGCTAAATCAAAGAAAACCATATGTGTATTAAAAGCTATATAATCAAAATGACTGGGGTTCTGGTGGGTGACGGGTATTAGGTGGCTAATGCTAAACACTTTCTGCTTGTTTATCTAGTACTTATAGAACTTTATTCACTGTTGTAACTAGAGATGGCACGATACCACTTTTTTATGTCCGATACCGATATCATAAATTTGGATATCTGCCGATTCCGATATGAATCCGATATAGTGTGTTTTTAAATCAATAAAACTGTTTTTTTTAATATTTTGCTGCATTTTGTATAAGTTCACACTCAAGTTTAAATAAACAACAACACTAAAGAGATTCTGTTATACCTGTAAAATAATTCATAGTTCAGCAATACTGATCAATCTAATAAACTTAAACTTACTCCATCCTTCCTATTCTGGTATTTTAAAGAGTACTTCGCAGAAATATTAAGCAACCTAACTAATAGGGTTGCAAACTCCCAGCAAAGAAAATAGGGAACCACCCCCCACCTCATGATGCTTAATCGACGTAATCAACTTTAATTTGATGCAGTGTGGGGAAAAAAATGCACAGAAATAATTTATTTTTCAAGAATAATTAAATAGATTCAACATCTTTCTTCTACAGAATTGCAGACTGCACAGGTGGTACCTTCCCAAAGGAAAAAGTACTATAGCTTACTAGGGTATATTAGACTTAGCAGTTACTATATACAGTAATGGACTTCTATATATTTTACATCAGATTAAAACTTTGGGTGTAAGATTCAGATAATTCATTATTAAAAACTAGACATTTTAAATGAGAATAAGAAAAAAGTATGTCTTTGTGCCCCCTTTTCCCTGTTCATGCCCTATCGGCCCCCCTGGCTAAACTTTGCTAGATCCGCCCCTGCACAGTTACCAGCAGTCAGCTGCTTAGAAAAGGATCCTGGTCTAGAAAGTAATATTAAATAAATTCTAACAACAGCTTATCAAGGTTAAACGTGCTGCTGCTGTTCAGCCGCTGGTTTCCTCTTTCTGGCGCGAAGTGGGCGATAAACAAACAAGAGAGACGGACTCGTGACAGAAAAGCCGATCAGCTGATCATTGATCAGTTTCATGATTGAAGTAGCAGCAAGAAGAGGCAGTCGCTCCATATATCGGTTGTTAAGCTTAACGCAGGAATGCTTTACAAACATTCAGAGATGAACTTACACACTTGCTTTACTTCTCTCTGGGATAACTTCATCGGAGATGAAATGCTGGTTTGGTAGCACAAATACACACCGCCGCTCTATCACGTGAGCACACTGCTCCTACATGCTGCGGTTATGAGCCGAGTTACGCCATGTCGCAAGTTTTGTGAGGTGCTTTTTTTTTAAATTTAATGGATCGGATTACATTTTTTATTTCTCTCTGATATCCGATCCAGTAATTTACGTCAGTATCGGACCGATACCTAATATCGGATAGGTCCATCTCTAGTTGTAACCCGTTCAAGGTTCTCTATTCTTTATTCTTCATTCTACTAAAAAAGTGAGGAAAATGACCTTTTATGAAACCCGTTAAAGTCCATATTCATTCTGGACTATCAGGTTAATGGCACCCATTGCAAGGAAATTCTCCCCTATTGATTAACTCTCTGGTAAGTCAATTCTGACCTATCTCTATATGAAATTCGATGGACTGATTGTAAAGGTTTCACACAGATAAGTAAAGAGAACAAACGTGATTGATCTATTTTTTTTTTAAATAACTAAAAGGTTATACATGCTGGTTTATTTGTGTTTCATGATATCAGAATGGGGGGAGTCTTATACAAGCTCTTGAATTCACTAAAGCCTCAGAGGAAAGGAAGAATGGCAAAACAACTGAGCTGTATGTGTAAGGCTGCCATCTACTGAGAACTGTCTTGAATTTGGACAGATCCAGGTTTGCAGTGGCAGGAACAGCGTCTGCTCCCTCAGAAAATCATGTTCCCTCTGTGCTCAGCAGTCATGGCTGAGGGAGGGTCCTGCTGAGACGAGTAATGAGGTAATTGAATTTCAGTTCATTAAGAGCTCCTTTTTGCACCTCATGTCACAATTTCATGTTTATTAAAGAACCTCGACTGTTTACATAAATCCCCATGTCAAAAGCACTTCAAGCCTGCCGCTTGAAAGCTTCAAAATTCGTGCAGTTCGAGCCACACCCCAATCAGTGATGCCACAGCAGACGTTTTGCCTTTCACAGCTACAAAAAACCAAAAAACTGCCGTGGCATCGTTCATCCAGGTGTGGGAAGAAGTGAATCTTTGAATTTTCTTTATTGCAGTATTTCTTTTTTTCCCCCAGTAGGGAAAAACCGTCATTAGCTCCTTTGCTGTAATGTGTGTGTTTTCCGTTTCAAGTGAACCGCAGTAATAATAACAAACTCTTCTCGCCGCTGCACGAGTGCCGATCCAAACCAGCGGTGTACATGAGGAGGAGGGCTTGTTGCTAGGTTGCATATTCCTTCAGTTACAAAGCTCTTTGATACCTGCGTCGCTGTATGCTTTCACAGACATGCACCCACTTACTTGGCTCAGGCCAGGCACCTACACACGCACACATTCACAAAAGACCACACTAACACAGAGACATGCACCAGCAGGTAGGCCTGCTTTTTTCTCCCCACCCTTTTTTCCTAAATCAGGGCAACAATGGGCACGCTTCCACCCAGCAAACTATCAAGGCAGCCTTGACTTCGGGCAGCAAGACAGGACCCGTCTAACCACACTAACAAGGTGAGCAGACAGTGTGAGTTGTTGTGGCGGGTGTCTGTGCTCCTTCAGGAGGAACTGACAACAACTGGACTGGCACCACTAATAAGGTGTCAGTGCAGCTCTGCCCCACGCTCAGAGAACAGCCATGCAGCTCACACCGAAGGGCCTGCTGCACCAACCAGGATCCAGGCATTAAAACCAACAGAGGGAAGGGTTTTGTTTTTTTCTTTTCCACACTTTCACACAAACAGAAAACACCACCCCATTCCTATCGGAGATGCTATGCACTATTTTGTGCCAGATTAGGATGGATGGGAGGAGGAAATCTTTTCCACGCACAGGCAGAGACACGTGGGACAGCTCACCAACAGACACCCGCTGTGAGGGCAGTGAATGGAAAACTGAAGTCACTTGCCTCGCCATTTAAGGGATAGGGTTGGGTTTTAAAGCCTCTACATGGGATGGTGTGCAGCTGTGCATGTGGAAGGAATCCACTGATTGGTTAGAGCAAAACAAAACAAAATTGGCACGTTTTTTTGTTTTTTTTTTCTTTTTGAGGAAAAATCTGATGTTATGTTGAATAAAATCTGATTAAATAATTTCTGATTAAGTCAGTGGTTCATTTATGGGGCAGATCAGACGGCCGGTCGCATGTTAGCCTCAGATGAACTTTTGAATGCATCGACACAGAATGGACTCAATTTCTAGTCTCTCAAAATTTCAGCATGAAACAGGAGGAACGTGTGCACCAGCCAGCACCTCGTCCGTATGGCATTTAGCTTTTGTATTAAGGCAAACTTTAATTAAATATAGGAACCCATCCATGTCGGTGGTTACACAGCCTTAAATGTGTATATTTGTAAGCTGTGACCATATTAACATGAAATGCATAATACACAAAGGATGTTTTTGGGTTTTTGTTTTTTTTTTGCTTTGAGAAGGTAAAGATGAAGTGCACTAGGCTTGGCTGCTGTCTTCGTTTTATTAGGCTTTGCCGCGCTGGTGAGGCTTACTTTGCAGCCTGCATTCTAATGAGAGAGAAAGCAAGGATGAAGGAAGTATGGAGGGGGGTGCAGAGGGTGGAGGGATTGTGTAACTCTGTTACATAACACAATATGCACAGCCTTCTCTCCGTCTCCGGTCCTCCTCTCTCTCTCTCTCTCTCTCTCTCCCTCTCAGCACCTCCAATAGAGAGAGACATGGCAGAACAAGCAGGAGGGAGAGCATGAAGGGTTTAAAAGGGTGCTGGTGTTAATGAGGGCGATGTGAAGAGATGTGCGCCTCGCTGGAAAATCATACTTCATTACGGCGCTGTTTCTAATAATGCCAGTGATGAGGAGAAGTTGTTTGGGAGGTGAGGGGACGAGGAGTGCAGACCCCCGGCTTGTCTTAGATTAAAACTCGGCCATCAAGTGGCATTCAAGTGGGTTTGCTGGGTAATTAAAGTCGATAAAATGTTATTGCTTTCACCCTCGGCCCACCTTCGGATGGCTGGGGTTGAACTGCCAGGCTTTTTGGATGAGGACAGCTCACTAGTGGGAATCAACCTTGACACCTTAATTGCAGATTGCATGCATTACTTTGCTGATTATGAAACAAAGCAAATTTACAACATCATTTACTACTTTTCAGGCTGCTTTGCACCCAGTTTATAGCTCCCAGTACTTTTAAGTTTAGTGCATAATTTAGCAAATAAAGCTTTTCTAGTCAGTTTTGTTTTGTTTTGTTTAGAAAGGAAGCTGGCGATTCTATTCAACATGTTTGATTCCTGCAACGTGACCTCATTTTATTGTAACAAATTTCATTCAGACTTCTTGGTCACGCAGTCCAGAATAAACCAGTTCGTATGAGAAGACTGAAAAACACTCAGTGTTGCAAAGTTTTATTTTCTTGAAGAATAATCTAATACAAAATGACAAAAGAGCCAGGAAAGTTTCAGTTTCTTTCACACTCTTAAAGTATATTACAAAGTACAGCATAGTCAACATTTCCACTGAAGCTTCTACTTGTTTTTTCAAACAACTTTCACTTCATGAATAGTTTACTTTCACACAGAACGTCTCCTCCGTCTTCTCCTCCAGGTTGTTCACGTAGACCAGGATGTCCACTGATCCGGGACTCTGGCTCGTGGCAAACCGCAGTCCGATGGTGTAACTCTCTCCCCCTCCAATCTGAACATAGTAAAAATAACACATAATTTTATTTAGATCTTTATCTTTTTTTTCTTATTAAAGCTGACCTGTCTGCCCATTCACACGTTTAATAATAAATCCATCATTTTTGTTTTGAACTGCATTGTTCACAAAGATCTGCCCCAAGATAAAAACCCTGAATAAATGGCAGTCACTGAGACCGATTTGGCAGCACGGTGTCTCAGTGGTTAGCACTGTTGCCTCACAGCAACTGACATGGCTTCCTGTGCTTGCTCTGGTTTCTCCCACGATCAAAAACATGCTGTTAATTCCATCGGTGTGCCCTGGACCATAGCTCTGGGTTTAACTAGCCGCTGGTCCCCAGGTGCTACGCTGTGGCCGCCTGCTGCTCCTAATGCTTAGGATGGGTTAAATGACTTTCCTGACAGGGATCAATAACACTGTCTGATGTTATCTGTTAACATTATTAGAGCTGTAAACCAGTTATAGATGTGACTCCCTTTTTCTAGACTAGATCATTTACACTAGATTAACCATATATACTTCACTGTGCTCATGTAGCCACGGTAACAGAGCCAGACTTCTGAATGTAAACCCCCACTCATTCTTCTGAGATGAAGACAATGCCTCAGAGTGAAAAAATACGTATCCTACAACACATTTAAAAAACTGAAACCAATATATACCAAAGGTGACATCTCACAATACAATATTATCACAATACTTCACTCACAATATATATTATTGCAATATACTGCAATAATATATATTGTGAGTTACTGATAGTACAACAAATAGTTGTAAGAAATTGTTGAAAATCACATATCTGTTGCTGTCTACATAGACAGAAATTCACATTTAACATAATTCTATTTACTTATTACGTCAGCAACCGTTCTATATGAATATAACCAGATTATTACCAGCTGGCAGCCAGTTGAAATGAATCCCCTCAATTCAGACTGATGGCAACATGTTTGGAAACCTGAGCATTTATAAATGAGACAGCAATTATTTGCAAACCTTCAACAATCTCTCTGAGAGTGACTGCAGCCAGCCCAGGTCAGACTGCGACTGTTTGCAGAAAGGTCACCTCCTATCAGGTGACCCAGGTATCGCCTTGTGATTAATCTTAGGCTCTAGGCAACATTTAGACACCAGAAGTTGTTCAGCTGTTTTTTATGCTTTAACTTCTTTAATACAATTTATTTGGTATCTGTGTATCAATACAACGTTGCAATGCACAATATTGTGATACTGTTCTGTATTGATTGTTCCCTTACCTCCTAAGATATACAGAGAACCTACTTTACAAATTAAATACAACTGCCATGCAAAAATAGTGAGCTCTGGTTCTTTCACATGGAAATACGCATCTAAGTGTTTAATCGCATGTTTTGTGACTCCGGTGACCTCATTTCAGTATCCAATTAGTTTCCTTCTTCCATGCAGTAATTAGATAATAAACAGAGTGTATTTCAGTTAGATTTGAAGGTATTTTACTGATCTGACTCAAAAATGAAAACATTTCTCAGGACAAAAATGACCCATATATGGAGCAAATGGTTATCCACACTGTTTTAATGCTTATCATCGCTGTGGGCATCTCCTTTTCAGGCATGTCTAAAACACAATTATTAAATGAGGAAGCACCAGTTGTTCTAACCTCCTGACTGCCTCTGTGGAAAGTCTAGTATTAGAATTTTTTATTTGTATGTTGTGATTGTTTTTCTGTTCAGGCATCACAGTGAGGTAGATCTTTAACAGGTGTTTTTTTGTTACTTTCTCACTACTGTAGATTGACCAGAAATATTTCCTTCTACTCTCTGTAATAGCCAACAACAGAAATATGGGTCAATTTAAGGGATTTATGCTGTAATCTTTCCCACAAGCATGGCAGTATTGATCTCTGCTTCGCCTTTCCTCCTGACAGCTGGTTTTATCACAGTGAGGTAGTTATGTCAAAAAAGAGAAAAGTGTCTCCACATTTGCCTAATGCCACAGGCATGGTAAATTCTTTATAAGACACCTGGAGCTTCACTGACAAGATGGAAAAAACAATGGGCTGTTTTTCACTTGGCTCACCCTCCCTGTCTAATTGATGCAGTGTCTTCTGGCCAACAACAATGAGACTCTTTAATAGTTTATGTGAAAACAGGCTCCCCTCGCCTCTCATTCATTTATTTCTTAATTTAAAATGATAGTTTCTCATTTGTTTTAGCATTTTATCACACCTCACTAAATTAAAGGCAATGACAGCAGTGTTTCATGTCTGAATGTGGGCAAATCAGCTTTTAGAGACACTGAGGCTGACCGCACAATAATAAAACAGCAGCACTAATGACTTTGTAATATTCTTTGCATTCAGTTCTGAAAGCCGACAAGGAAGCCATTTACGGAGGAATGAGCAGTCAACATAAAAGACTAGAAATTATTGATGTCTTGTACTCACCTGTCAGGATGACAAGAAAGTCAACAGTATTGCTTTGTATATTCACGACTCATACACTCATATTTTCTACAATAAGCCTTTTGGTCAAAACAGTAGCGTTGTTATGCCATAACCCATTTATAATTTTGACTGGGAGGGCATGAAAGCTGATGACAGGGCCTGATACCAGGCTAAAATCTCCAGAAGAAACTTGGGGAAAAAGATCCAGTACAATAATATTTAACCGCTTGCCTCCTACACGGCAGCTCCATCATATCGGCTGTAGATGAAATCTCCATCAGAATGTCAGAAGACTTAACTGCTTAGACACACAGGAAGCACTTTAGCCTAGTTTTTTTCTAAAATCTGTCAAAAAGAGTTTCGTTTTAGTCAAAGTGTGTCAGATTATACGTGGTCAGTAGCACCGCTGGTTAAAGCTAATGTTATTGACATCAGTTACACCATCATAGCAACATATGTACCATTACTCCGTGAAACAAAACTATCTGAGCAGCTTTTGTTAAGGAGGAGGGTTCTTTCCTTCTAGTCACTAATTAAAGTATTGATTTTACTCTTAATGGGGGTAAGAGATGTGGACGGCCTCCAGTCTCATTTTACCTGGAATTTATCCTCTTTGAACTGGAGCAGATCTGGATGGTCAGAGCGAAGCAGGAATGTACGGCTGCTGGTGTACGGATTGGTGTAGGTGATTTTTCTGGAACTGCCACGTCCACCGCCAACTGGAACGCATACTTCAAAAGCCTGCAAATACACACACACACACACACACACACACACACGTGTTATAGCATCAAACCTTCTTGGGCACAGAGGAATGAGGGAGGGATTGAAATGTCTGAAAACAAGAGCTGAGAAAACTGCAGGATTCATCCAAGTGCACCAGATGATTTGATGAAGTATCCAACAAAAGGAAGCCCATGGCTGCCTACAGTGAAACTGCAAGAGTAAATGAACTTGAACAGTTTGTAAGTGTGATCTGAATGTGATTTGATACTTCAAAGTAATGGTACAAAGCTGGCAGGATAAGCTGGCTGCCTGTGAACTGGTGTAATGAGCATTTGTACAGCAGCCACAGTGGATGGATCCGCATGTTTCATTTGGCACAGATTTTACACCTGGTGCTTCCCTCACTTTTATCCAGTCTTGGTACTGGCACTAAGAGTACGCTAGCCTATGACCCCTTAAAGCTGGGTTTGTGTTCCTGCCAATCTCAAACCAGGGATCTTTTGCATTTAATGCAAATGTGTTAACCACTACACTACCACTACCACTAATGAGCATCTGTAAAGGGATGTCCACTGAAAGAAATACTTTCCTACAGTGTTTGGCATACACCTGACAGCAAGAAGATCCTGGATTTGAATTCAACAACTGTCTGGTGGCTTTCTATGCCGAATTTTCATGTTTTTTCTGTGCCTACATGGGTCCTCTCCATGTACCCCAGCTTCCACCCACAGGTCATGCTCATTTGCTTAACTGTCAATTCTAAATTGGCTATAAGTGTAAACGTGAGTCTGTCTCTCTGTGTTAGCCCTGCAATAGACTGGCAACCAGTCCAGGTTGTGCCCTGCCTCTCACTCTTTGACAGCTGGGAATCCAACCTAGAAAGGCACCACACAGGGAAGACATGCAGCCATCCTATGGCCAAGACTGGCTTCAGATGCTTATTTCATGGTTTTAAAGTAATGTTTGGCAATCCCTGACTTAAAGCAAGATAACTTTATGCAATGTGAGATGATAAATAACCACTGCAATACCCTTTAAGCATTACATTTTCTTTGTTTTGTTGTCAGAGAAAATGTGATTGTTGTCAATCACTTGATTGTTTAGCATTTTAGGAGAAGTGGATATTTGATCAACTTAAATTGATTTCATTTGATTAAATGTATATTTCTGCTGTGTAGTGCATAAGAAATATGTTCTGTACACAACAGGCAAAAGAAGAATTTTGTCATGATACGTTGTGTGGCAGGCAGGAGAAGGACCCAATAGCAATATTCACAAACACGGGGATGAACTTAAGAAACACAGCTTTAATGCTGGCAGGACAGAATACAGGACATGCAAAACTAAACCGGAAAAACGTAAACTAATACTCGAAGGTAGACACAGGGAGATCCACACAACATGAGGGAGAACGCGACGCCGAACAGAGGGAGACGCAGACAGAAATACACAGAGGGTTAACGAGGAAAGTGGGAACACACGGGGAACACAGCTGACACAGATAACCATAACGAGACACTGACGGGAGACGGGCAGAGTCAAACAGGAAGTACAGAGGTTCAGACAGGAGGAGAGAGAGCACGGGGAAAAACACAGACATAACGGGCTGGGGAAACATGGAACAACCACAAAGGGAGACGAGGGCTCATAAATACAGAGAGGGCACACAGGGGGGAGAGAGAGCACGGGGAGAACTTAGACATAACGGGCAGGGGAAACATGGAATAAAACATAAGGAGAGACGAAGGCTCACAGATACACAGAGGGGCACGCAGGGGGTGAGAGTCACAAAGGGAACGCACATAAGGAACAACGTAACAGATCAACCCAGGAAGCATGGCCTAAATAAGGAACAAGATACAAAAATACATGGAAACTAAGAATACTGGGCCAACACGGCCCAGGACCATGACATCACCCCCCCTTAAGGGCTGGCTCCAGACAGCCCAAACACAGGAAAACAAAAAACCAAACAGAAAACGACCCAGGGCGGGCGGCAGGGGCCCAGGACGGAGGGCACGGAACAGAAAACAAAGGAGCACAGCAAACACCGGAGCCCAAGAAAAACAACCCAAAACACAGTGCAGTTCAGGGGGCCGACCATGCGGACGGCAACGGCGGAGACGTGGAAACAGTTCAGGGGGCCGGCCGTGCGGAAGGCAACGGCGGAGACGTGGAAACAGTTCAGGGGGCCGGCCGCGCGGAAGGCAACGGCGGCGGCGAAGGAGACGACGGAGCAGTTCAGGAGGCCGGCCGCGCGGAAGGCAGCGGCGGCGGCGAAGGAGACGACGGAGCAGTTCAGGAGGCCGGCTGCACGGAAGGCGGCGGCGGCGGCGAAGGAGACGACGGAGCAGTTCAGGAGGCCGGCCGTGCGGAAGGCAGCGGCGGCTCTCCAGTGTCAGGCGTGCTGGCCATGGCCCGGTGGGCACAGGACCAGACGAAGCACAGGCCGGAGCTGCGGCAGGTGAGGCTGGGCCAGGCGAGGGCTCTGAGGCTGGGCCAGGCGAGGGCTCTGAGGCTGGGCCAGGCGAGGGCTCTGAGGCTGGGCCAGGCGAGGGCTCTGAGGCTGGGCCAGGCGAGGGCTCTGGAGCTGCAGCTGACGAAGCACAGGCTGCAGCTGACGAAGCACAGGCTGGGCCAGGCGTAGCAGAAGGTGGCTGGATGGGCTCCTCGGGCCCTCCAGCTGAGACAGGAGGCCGAACGGGCCCCTCGGACCCTCCAGCTGACGTGGCAGGAGGCCGAACGGGCCCCTCGGACTCTCCAGCTGACGTGGCAGGAGGCCGAACGGGCCCCTCGGACTCTCCAGCTGACGTGGCAGGAGGCTGGTGCGGTTCTCCTGAACCCCCAGCTGACGAGGAAGGTTGCTGAACGGGCCCCCTCGGACCCTCCAGCGGAGACAGGAGGCTGAACGGGCCCCTCGGACCCTCCAGCGGAGACAGGAGGCTGAACGGGCCCCTCGGACCCTCCAGCGGAGACAGGAGGCTGAACGGGCCCCTCGGACCCTCCAGCTGACGAGGTAGAAGGCGGCGTGGGAGCCGCGGAGTCCTGGATGAGCTCATCCGAGCTCCCAGCAGGAGCTGATGCAGAGCCAGAGAGATTTGAGACCCCTGGCTGAATGTTAAGCTGACCAGCGGACCGTACTGCTATCGGGGACTGGGCTACAGGCGGCACTGGAGCTACTGGGGACTGCGCTACAGGCGGCACTGGAGCTACTGGGGCCTGCGCTACAGGCGGCACTGGAGCTACTGGGGCCTGCGCTACAGGCGGCACTGGAGCTACTGGGGCCTGCGCTACAGGCGGCACTGGAGCTACTGGGGCCTGCGCTACAGGCGGCACTGGAGCTACTGGGGCCTGCGCTACAGGCGGCACTGGAGCTACTGGGGCCTGCGCTACAGGCGGCACTGGAGCTACTGGGGCCTGCGCTACAGGCGGCACTGGAGCTACTGGGGCCTGCGCTACAGGCGGCACTGGAGCTACTGGGGCCTGCGCTACAGGCGGCACTGGAGCTACTGGGGCCTGCGCTACAGGCGGCACTGGAGCTACTGGGGCCTGCGCTACAGGCGGCACTGGAGCTACTGGGGCCTGCGCTACAGGCGGCACTGGAGCTACTGGGGCCTGCGCTACAGGCGGCACTGGAGCTACTGGGGCCTGAACTGAAACAGGTGGCTCTGGAAACTGAGCTGAAAGTGGCTGCCGGGTAGGTGACACTGGGAGCTGAGCTACTGGAGACCCAGGTGACACTGGTGTACTGGGGTGAAGGCAGCGAGGACGCAGTCTCTCTCTTAAGGGAGGATCGAATGATTTAGCGATAAACCTTGACGGGAAAAGATGCCGATGCTGAGAATACCAGGCAGCGGGGGCTTCCAGGAGGGTAGCTAACTGAACTGAGGGTGGCTGCGAGGGAGCTAACTGAACTGAGGGTGGCTGCGAGGGAGCTAACTGAACTGAGGGTGGCTGCGAGGGTGCTAACTGAGCCGCTGGTAGCTGCACAGGCGATAAGCAGCTCGCTTTAACATCCGCCACACAAGACACAGCTCCTGAATGAACAGTCATAATGTCTGGAAAAGACACAGTCCTCACTCACCACAGCAGGTGAATTAGAAGTCCGAATGTCCGGCTGTGGGGTGGTGCGACGGCGGCGTGAACGCCGTTTTCTCCGGGATGGTGGAGGAGCTGAGCCGGGCCGCGAATCCTCCAGCGGACCGGACTGAACGTCCTCCGACTCTTCCCACCGGAGAGGCAGTTCCGGGCGGATGCCCATGGTGGACACGAGGAAGTCCCGGATGCGGGGGTGTAGCGCGCCGAATAACCAGGGGAGTCCGGACACCATCCGCTGTAGACGGCTGGCTAAGATCTCCCGGTATCCTCCCCTTGGCAGCGTCAACCACTTCTGACAGTCATATACCACCGTGTGGATTAGATCCTCACGGAGCTCAGCGGAGGGGTTGTGAATCGCTGGGTCCATGTCGAGGTCGCGTTCTTCTGTCATGATACGTTGTGTGGCAGGCAGGAGAAGGACCCAATAGCAATATTCACAAACACGGGGATGAACTTAAGAAACACAGCTTTAATGCTGGCAGGACAGAATACAGGACATGCAAAACTAAACCGGAAAAACGTAAACTAATACTCGAAGGTAGACACAGGGAGATCCACACAACATGAGGGAGAACGCGACGCCGAACAGAGGGAGACGCAGACAGAAATACACAGAGGGTTAACGAGGAAAGTGGGAACACACGGGGAACACAGCTGACACAGATAACCATAACGAGACACTGACGGGAGACGGGCAGAGTCAAACAGGAAGTACAGAGGTTCAGACAGGAGGAGAGAGAGCACGGGGAAAAACACAGACATAACGGGCTGGGGAAACATGGAACAACCACAAAGGGAGACGAGGGCTCATAAATACAGAGAGGGCACACAGGGGGGAGAGAGAGCACGGGGAGAACTTAGACATAACGGGCAGGGGAAACATGGAATAAAACATAAGGAGAGACGAAGGCTCACAGATACACAGAGGGGCACGCAGGGGGTGAGAGTCACAAAGGGAACGCACATAAGGAACAACGTAACAGATCAACCCAGGAAGCATGGCCTAAATAAGGAACAAGATACAAAAATACATGGAAACTAAGAATACTGGGCCAACACGGCCCAGGACCATGACAAATTTAGTACTTTACCTATAATGCATAAAGCATAATCCAGTCAGCCAGTTAGGTACACAGTCAATTGATTAGACATTTGATTGAGAAAGGCAGAGAAGAGCATTATTAAAGACAATTGGATCTAAGCACTGGTCTGCTGCTCTTTATAAAGGGATTGGGAATGTTGAGCTGGCCTTGGGAAGTACCCGGATGATTCAAGTATTGAATCTGTTACAAATACAAGTACTATAAAAATGAAATCATGATGTCAAATCTTCTGTCTTCCTCTTAAATATTTTTTTTATTTCATACACTGATATCCTTCAAACGCATGTCCAGAATCCTTCAGAGCCAAAGCCAGTTTGCTGGTAGATTGTGGTGTGTTAGGTTAGTAATGGTTACCCCTGCTGGAAAGCTGCAGATGATAGCTGGTAATCTTCTTTCCGCATAGGCAGTATTACTCCCAGTGTTATGTAAAATTGGGGGTTCCCTTTTAAATCACTAGAGCTTCACAAAGTGATGATAAAATGAGAGGCAACCATAATGCAGTTTATTAACGCAACACTGTTGCATAAGGAACACATTTGAAAGGCAAATTTAGGTCATTGACTAAATGCACACAGTGCTCACAATGCTAATGTTACGAGTACAGAGCAGGAGAGTCCAAAGAGTTGGAAAATCCCAAATCCCAAAAAGGTTGATAATGAAATATACTCTACAACACTGGTGAGACAAAACTAGGTGGCACAAACACTTTTATTGTATTGATATTGTGGTAGATTATTGCCGTACAAGTTACCAAGCTAGGCAGCTAGCTGCTTGGTAGACACTGTCCTGCTTTTCGAAAAAGATGAATGACTGAGCTCCTGTAGGTGCCTGGGAAGGGTTAGCATGTTACCTTTAAGCAGAATCAAGCTTCTAGCTTTAGCTAGTGCTTTTTTCAGAGAAATGCTTTTTGTTATTTAACCAACAGCAGTGCAAAAATGATTAAAACATTGTCCTTTAATGACTGGGAGGGGGAGCGCTCAAGTTCAAGGGAGACCTTTAATTAACACATCAACCACATTTGCAGCAGAACGGTGTGATGAGCAGGTCTGCAAATCTGACGCTTTCGTGCTGTAGTGTTTGGCTTTCAAACAGACACCTGGAACTGTATTTAACACACTGTTCTGCTGCTGCTGCTGACACAGTGAAGAAAAGGGTAAAAACCCGGGTTGCCAAATGTGCCCCACTGGATAATGATGGCCGATACCCATATGAGGAAACGATAAAAACACAAGATTTTTTTTAGGGTCCTACCTTGGACAGCACAGGACGGTGAACATTGAGACAGAGCAGCCACGCGGTGACCAGCCGCTGCTGCTCCACATCTACCGCGTTCACGTACAGAAAGCGGCTGCCAGCCTGCCATGGCTGCACCTTCAGCTGGAGCTCCTGCACTGCTGCAGGAGGCAAAACAAACACACCCGCTGGGTCCACCTAAAAAGAAGGCAAAGGCCATTAAAGTTTATTGGGTTTGGCAAGTGGACTGAGAAATGTGTCGACCAAGTGACAAAAAGAATGTGACAGTGTTCAAAGAGAAGAGATACATTTAATAAGAAATGGAAGAGGGACAGAATTAATGGAAAAGATGCTTAACAGAGTCAGAGGAAGGTAAAGGAAGTGTGCAGATTAAAGGAGAGTGGGTGAGAGAAAGGGTGAATGAGGTTCAATAAAAAAAGGGGGGAGGCAGACAATGAAATGAGAGAAGTAGAGGCAGGAAAGTGACAGAAATAAGAATGTGGGAATGAGATTTACTGTGCAGCTCCTTTTCAATCTGTTGAGAAAAGCAAAGCTATTCACTGACGCTGAGCTTTATCCTGCTTTATAGAACTCCTCCAATGCATTCCACTGTGAGCTAACCTGCCGCGAGTCAGATCAAAGCAGCTGCTCATGCGTACGCCGAAATCTTTAAAAATACATCTGTCGCTTTTTCAGCCAGTACCCTATTTCTAAAGGTAAAACATGTTTGGGTCATACTGTATGCACCCGTGGTGGTTGTGACAGTCTATCACTTCTCTTTTTTTCTCCATGAATGCTATAAAATGCCCTTTTATTCCAACTCTGAGGAAGAAGTATTGTCACGCTCCCTCTACTCTTGTACTCAGTTATGAATAAGAAACAATCTATTAAAAATAGAGGGCAATGTGACACTCCTGGAGCATATTTTCACATGTTCAGAGTGCATAAAAGCCACTGCTAATTTTTTTCAAATTGTATCAAACTGGGTCCCGACATGATCTGGCATGAAGACAGGAAGTAACGAGGGAACCTAATAAAATGAAATGAAACCCCATAAAAAGACCTATTATGCTGTCAATCTGCATTTGCATGTTCTTGACAATGATTCAAATCTTAAACTGGAGGTATTATAAGGGAAGGAATTGCTTCCATTTTTTTTCCTTTTGCTGCTAAGAGAACAATTTGCATTAAATCACTTTAGATGAGCAACTTCAAAATTGCTCACGATAAAAAGATCATTTGTCAAGAATAAATCCCTCAACATTTTTTTTTAGATAAGTGAGATTTATGCATTTTTTTTGTCCTGTATGTTGAGTGTCGTCTGCATCAGTCGGATTTTGTCCAATTGAAAAAGAACACAATACAGTAAAAGCCTAATTTTAGTTCGAACATGCCACTTTCACATATAAAAAATGCATCCAGACCCAAGCACCCTTGATGACTAAGATGCTGCTCCAGTCTCTGAACCACAAGCTAATGTTAAGTGGCGGGGGAAACAGAGAGTAACAGGACAGGGAATGTGTACGGGTGGTAGAGAGGGTGTAACGCATAGTTCATCACCACAGACTACTACTGCTGGTTGCATGCTCTTGATCTCTTTTCAACTTGACTCAAAACAAGAATTATATATTCAGCTGAAGTGCTATGAACGCTGGATTAAATAACTAGATTCCTGGGACTCATAAAGAATTGAACGGAGCTCTCCACTAGAGGTCTTCGTGGGTCTAAAACCAAAACCGGACCGATGGAACTAAATGAGCCCAATGTGCAAAAATTAATTTTAAACATTAAGTGCAACAGGATCCTAAAGGGACCCACATAAAGCCTAAGGGAAGCAAGACCTCATCCAAAATCCAGTTGACTAACAGAGAGTCAGAACAACATCAGCAGGAGCACGATGCTCCAGCACTTAAAGGGCAGCTGTCATCCAAAAAAGCAAAAATACATGTTATTTTTCTTTCACTTCACACATCTGCCACAAAGCAACAATTTTCTACTGCAATGGTTGTGATGCACACAAGATCTGAGCTACAGAAGAGGGTCAGTTTGGCTATGTCTATTAGACAAGTGGATCCAAGTGGCACAAAGAAGCTTTACCGACCTGCTTTTTTTTTTTTTTAAATGTGTTGTTACTACATTATTTTTTTGTAACGGACAGCCAATCAGAAGAAAGGCGACTTAAACTAAAGGGGATGGGAGCTAAAACAGCTTGTTTCAGAGAGAAAATGAACACAGGGGTTGCACCAAGGCCAGGTATAGAGTAAATACAAAGTCTTTTGAGGAGTGAATCATTCAAAGGTGCTTTAGTAGAATCTAAGAATAAAAATGTGCAGTGTGAAATGAGCATAAAAAGCCCACTTTAAAACATTTTTCTTCACTTTTTTTTTTTTTTAATCTCAGGTTAATAAAATAATGACTTCACATGTGAGTTGATTTTAGTTTTGATGAATCTTTAAATCTTGATAGAGGCCTGAATCCCACGCTGCAGAGAACATGTGCACATTGTTTACTATTTCAAAATAGTGCGTTTAGTGACAATCGTACCTCAATCTCGCCGGGGTGTGATGAGAAACACTTGACCTTACGGATAGCCTGCGTTCCCCTCAGAACGAGTGACTGACAGCTCCGCTGGCCAGTCACACAGCTGACGTCCACACGCTCCAGGAAGTGCACGTAAATCTGCCAGATCTGGGAGGGCGCTGCCATCCACTTATCACTACAGAGGAAAAACATCATCAAGAACAATTAAACTAAGGCCCCCTGGAGATGCAGCCGGTGCAGCACGGGGTAAGAGATGAGGAGGGCTGATCTACGGCTGTGCTAGCATTTTAATAAGCAGAGCCATCAACATCATCCTCACACTGCTGAGATGAAAGGAATTCAGTCTCAGTGGCCCTAGCTGACTCAGAGTGGGAGGCGATGCAGTCACCTACTCAGGTCTGCTCTGAGACAACAGCTCTCATAAAGCGTTTGTGGTTATTTGGAATAGGATTCAAGTGATATGGGGTTTTGAGGGCAAACACGTCATCTGGAGGGTTGAAGCTAAAATATTTTCACAGTGATATCGTCAGATATTTTTTTTAAATGTTAGAAATCAAATCCAGATCAAATTCACAAATGTATTTGCGTGTAATTTGCTGGTAATCGGGTTGGCTGCTCGACACTTGGGTGAAAAATTAAAAAAATGCTCAACCACTAATGCAAGGGGGCCAAATGACTGTGTTACAGCACTTGGGACTGGTTTATACTGCAGTATTAGAGGACAGTATTAGACATGAAATGAAGAAGCAATGTGTCTTCTGCAATATATTTTATTAGTAAAATAAATTAGCTATACAGTATGTGCTCTTCTTGATGGAAGCACGTTGTAATATAAAGATTCTAAACCACAGATGTCAAACTAATCTTACATCGAGGGCCACACACGGCCTACTTTGATCTTAAGTGGGCCGGACGAATGAGCCTTTGTGTCAGCAAAAAGACGTTTAACTACACATTTAATCCCTGAGATATCTTATCATAAGACAACAAAGTGCAGGTTCTGGTAGCTAATGTTTTCTCAATGAACCAAAAATATAATGTTTCATTTCTGCCATTTAATTGTTTATACTGTATATTACTTTATGCACGGCTGAAAGGGTTGTCTTTATCAGCTGGAAAAATTTTCCAAAGCTGTCCAGAGGATCAGATTGGAGTCTTTGCTGAGCCAATTCTGGCCCCTGGTCCTTATGTTTGACACTCCTGTTCTAAACATAACCATTAGTACCATTAGTAGTGCTATGCACATATCTGTGGTTAGGATTGTATATTGTGTGAAAGAGTGCATGTGAATGAGCATATGCATGATGCAATCCATCATTTCCACTAAGTGACAGAGGAAAATGAGGAAAACAATGAAATCATGTGAAACGAGGCAAAATGCTTTTATATTCATGTCCTCAGAGTTAAACGACAGCTCTCTGATATTTAATAGAAAACAAGTATTTGTATATCACATTAAAAACAAGGTGTGCATAATCCTGATGGAGATTAGGCAAACTGGACGATGGACTGTGGAACTGCAGGCAGCCAGAGCATGAAACCTCAGTCTGATTAGTTAATTGATTCAAGCCTGCATGAACAATTTAATTATTGCAAAGATGAATGCTTCTTCAGGCTAAGCTCTGTGCGTGTGTGTGTGTGTGTGTGTCTGGCCAGTAAATAATACATACGTGAAAACCATTACAAAGAACATTTTTATGTGTGGACTGGGACTCCCTGGCACTTTCAAGTACACATCTTGAGGCTCTCCTGGTGCCTACAGACAGAAACAGATAAAAGGTGGAAGAGTAGAGGGGAAAAAGAGGCAAAAATAAAAAAGACCCCACATTGGCACTACAATAGTGTAAAGGCACGACACAAGGGCAAGCCTTTTCTTCTATCAAAAGAGCTTGTAATCTATCAAAAATGAGCTAGAGTTCTGTCCTGATTACGTTTTGTAAAAAAGAGACAAACATGTCAGAAGGAAGCTCAAAGAATTACACTTTATGTTGAATCCAATCCTTCAAACAGAACTGGCTGATGATGGTTTTGTGACATTTTGAGATGAGATGATGAGATGAGATGGCCTTTATCCTCACACTGTCAGTATGCAGTAGCTTGATTTGTTGAAGTCTCTGAGATAATGATGCAGACATATGTTTGCCTTTGACCTGCTTATTTTCCAATGTGTAAATATTAGATTGTATACCTATAGGATACTTACCTTGTAGTGTCCTGTGTTAGCACTTAACAATATTTACCTGAGGATTACATGACAACCTAATAAGAGGTTGTTGTTGTTTGTGTGTGTCTTTATGGTTTCACTCCAATTCAGTGATGTCAGTTTGATGTGATTGCTGTGAATGAAGCCATTAAAGGAGCAAGCACGCTCACTTTAATGGCTCTTGAAAAGAAGTTTGGCTGGCTGTTTATCTATGGTCACACTCAGGGAGGACAACACACAAAGAGACCAGTGCAGCTAGAATAAAGTGCTTTCCCTTCCAAACAGTTATCAGTTCAGTAATTAACCCTGTTAATATTTGTATGTTAATTGCAGAAGGAATTAAATCCAATGTCATTCACTCACCAGCATCCTTGTTTGGCAGATGATGTTAGGGTCACTGCAGCGGACAGAAACATGAGCATCTGGGTTGATAGCTGGTTTTCCCAACAAGAGGCAGGAAAAAACAAATATAAGATCAATTTACTATTTACTATAAATTGTTTTTATTATAGTTCAGAACATCAAGCCAGTCATAAAAGCCAATCAAACATTTTCTTGATTTTAAACTTTTATTTCTTGCTTTTCATTTCCTGCTCTGCATCCAGATACTTCTCTCTTCTTATTACCCTTTTTGTTGACAGAAACTGCACTGATATTGAAAAGTTGTTTCTGTTGATATTTAGTAAAAACATAATAAAGTGAAGGCAGAATACATTACTCATTCCCATTTCCCACATAAGCTGTCAAAATTGTTTTCGCCTTGTGCGTGTGAACATGTGATTCACATTTATGCTCACACAGGAGAGTAAGTCAGTATGAGAACTGAATGTATATTTTAATCTTCATTTGATATATTGATTAAAACTGGAATATATGCAAACGACTAATTTAAGCACAGTTCAGAAAGCAAGAAATATGAGTTGAAGGACGAGGAATACTTGGCTCATGGGGGATAGCCAGGGTAATCTGTACAACCTGCAGGGTCGTGCCAGACTGGCAGGCGGATGGCCTTTTTAAGGAAACAGAGCTCGGGGTGGTAAAGTCGGAAAGTCTGGTCAACGACATGGGGCGTTGGCTCCACATTCACTTGGCAGATGGCCATTGGCTTTCCATCTTCTGCTTTGAAAGTAACCTGTGGAGATAAAGTGAAAATTCAGCATTATTAGCAGCATGTCACTTCCTCACCTGATAGTCTGATATTCAGTGCATTAAAACAGGTTTTGCATCATAAGGTAGTTTAAGATTCATTAGAAGCTTCAAGTTACTACCTCGCATTGCAAATACATTACATGCACGGTAAGTTGTGCAGTATGACCAGAGGGGTTTCTGGAAATTTAAAGAAGGTATCCAGTACTGGAAACAAAAAAAAACTACACGTAGAAAAACTTTGGTAAAACAAATCTGTGTAGCAGGAATACATATCTTTCATCTATCGCGTTCTAGTGTTTAGAGGTAAATCTAAAAGTAAACAACTCAAGTTTTGGAAAGTTCACTAGTAGTTGTGTAAGTCAAAGTTAACCAGGCTACAGCAAATACTTTCAACATAATCATTTTCTCTTCCAAACAAGATTAGTTAAATAGACTGATTTAAAACCTCTAGGGCTCCTGCGCTGCCAGGTCGTGTATACTAGGTAGTAACAGCACAAACTGGTTTCATTAGTTCAACAGGGCTTTTTCCTCCTGATTTCTCTCTGTGTGCCATGTTTTCTTCCTGAAGCAGTTCATTTCTAAACAACATATACAGGCTTTTTAAAAACAGCCTTGGGGAAACTTTATATTAAAATTCACCAGAGAGTATTATGATGATGGAGAAAGCTGTACACTAGAATATAAAAGTTGCTTGCAATCTGACTGCTAAAACCCCCACAGACTGACTGAATGTGCTTTGAAGATTGCTGCATTAACATAGCCCCCAGGAGTTGTTTGAATCAACACAAATGTGTTCATACACATGTAGTCATTCTGCACGGTTATATATGATAACTGGCACATACATCAGAGCGGCATATGAAAACACACTGGAATTGCTCATTCCTGCTCACAAAGCGTCATATTTTAGGAAAACTAGTGTGTGCTGCTGTGACTTCACTGTCGGAGACAGTTTCTGCTACAGCTGCCGGACCACAAACTGTAGGTCTGATAATCCAACCATCTATTCTCTTAACCACTTATCCAATTCAGAGACAGTGGAGTCATATGACAAGAGGAGGGTACAGTCTTTGTATTTGTCACACTTAAGTGTTTCATATCATCAAACAATAATATCAGACAAAGATAACCTGAATAAATGCAAAATTCAGTTTTAAAGGATGATGTCATTTATTAAGAGAAAAAAAGTTATCCAACCCTACCTGGCCCTTTGTGAAAAGGTAATTGCCCATAAACCTAATAAGTGGTTCTTGGCAGGAAGAACTGCAATCGAACATTTATGATAACCGGTAATGAGTCTTTCACATCTCTGTGGAGGAATTTTGGCCCAACTCTTCTTTGCAGAATTGTTTTAATTCAGCCACGTTGAAGGATTTTCAAGCATGAACAGCCTGTTTAAGAACATTCAAAAACACTTCAATCTGATTTTAATCAGGACTACGCCACTTAAAAACCTTCATTTTAGTTTTTTAGGTCCAATCAGAGGTGGACTTGTATACTTGAGCTGCAGGGCATGAACAGAGAGCAGAGAGCAAAATTCATGGTTCCATCAATTACAACAAGGCGTCCTGAAGCAGCAAAGCAGGTCCAGCCCATCACACTACCACCACCATGTTTGACTGTTGGTATGGCATTTCTTTTGTGCTCTTTTTATGAAATTATGTGTTAGGTTTTTTGCCAGATGTAATGATGTGCAAACCTTCCAAAAGTTCAGCTTTTGTCTGATTACTCTATTAGTTCCCAAAAGTCTTGGAGATCATCAAGATTTTCTTTTCGGTCAGCAGTTTTCACCTTTAACTCTTCCATGGAAGCCATTTTTGCACAGTCTCTTTCTTATTGTTGAATCATGAACTCTATCTTAACTGAGAAAAATGAGGTCTACTGCTCTTTAGATGTTGTTCTTGGTTATTTTGTGACCTCCTGGATGAGCTGTAGATGAGCTCTTGAGGAAAAGGAAGATTTACCACTGCTCTGAGTTACAGTATCTCTATCTGTGGCTAATGGCTCTCACCGTGGATCACCGGAGTCCCATAATGTCTGTCATTGACATCTATCAGATCTATCAGTCTATCTGATAGACTGATAGATCTGATAGATTTGTCGACTTTGTTGCAAAGATTTCCATTTCTGAAAGGTTATAAACCATCCTGATATTTTTAGCCAACCTCTACCACAAAATAAGGTCAGTTGATTGAAAGAACTTGAATAGCACAAGCCAAATATTTTGATCAATAACTGTTAAGTGATTACTGAATTCAGTCACAATAATGTGTTACATTCTGCTGAAGCAACGTGACGCCGCTTTTAGATCCGGTGATGGTATGCAGTACAGTGCAGCCAGATCTCAGTTGAAAAGAGGCATCAGAGAGGCCAAGGCAGCGTACAAGAGAAGGATCGAAGACCACTTCACCACCAACAACTCACGACAGGTATGGCAGGGAGTTCAGCACTTAACCAACTACAAACCTGGCAATACCACGTTGACTGAGGGTAACGCGGAGCTTGCAGAGGAGCTGAACCACTTCTTCGCACGCTTTGAGGTGAAGGGACCAGAGGCAGCAGCAGCAAAAACATCGGACAGCAGCAGCCCAAGCCTCATAGTGCAGGAATATGAGGTGAGGCGCACACTGAAGGCAGTGAACCCCAGGAAGGCCACCGGACCAGATGGGGTAACCGCAAAGGTCCTAAAAGAGTGTGCAGACCAGCTGGCTGGGGTCTTCACTAAGATCTTCAACACTTCACTGTCCCAGTCCTGCATCCCGCCGTGCCTAAAGTCAGCCACAATTGTCCCACTGCCAAAGCGTACTAACATTAGCAGCCTCAACGACTACCGACCAGTTGCTCTAACACCTGTTATAATGAAGTGCTTTGAGAAACTGGTCCGACGTCACATCATGTCCTGCTTGCCACCCACACTCGACCCGCTCCAGTTTGCATACAGAGCTAACAGATCAACTGAAGATGCCATTGCTACAACGCTCCACACCACCATCTCTCACCTGGAAGTGCAGGGCCGTTACGCCAGGCTGCTCTTTGTTGACTTTAGCTCTGCTTTCAATACGATACTCCTGGACAGACTAATAGATAAACTGCTGGAAATTGGACTTCCTTCCACCACCTGCCGCTGGATCAGAGACTTCCTCTCAGACCGTGTACAGAGAGTTAGAGTGGGGCCTCATCTTTCCTCAGCCCTCAGCCTCAACACCGGCTCTCCACAAGGCTGTGTACTGAGTCCCCTACTGTACACTCTGTACACACATGACTGTGTTAGTTCCCACCCAGACAACACAGTCATCAAGTTTGCAGATGATACCACTGTGGTGGGGCTCATCTCAGGGGGAGATGAGACTGCATACAGAGCTGAAGTTCAGAGGCTGTCAGATTGGTGTGCAGACAACAACCTGGACCTCAATACCACCAAAACAAAAGAACTGGTAGTTGACTTCAGAAGGAGGAAGTCCGAGCTGCAGCCTGTCAGCATCAACGGGGAGTGCGTGGAAAGGGTCTCCAGTTTCAAGTTTCTGGGTGTGCACATAGACACAGACCTCCAATGGAGCTCTAACACCTCTGCGGTCTTAAAGAAGGCCCAACAGCGTCTCCACTTTCTGAGAATCCTCAGAAAAATGGACCTGAAGAAGGAGCTGCTGACCGTCTTCTACCGCTGCTCCATTGAAAGTGTGCTGACATATTGCATCGGTGTGTGGTTCTCCAGCTGCACCACAGCACACCGAAAGGCACTCCAGAGGGTCATCAACATGGCCCAAAAAATCATTGGACATCCTCTTCCCTCCCTGAAGGACCTGTACAGCACTCGCTGTCTCAAGAGGGCACGCAGCATCCTACGGGACTGCACACACCCAGGACACCGGGTGTTTAAGCTGCTGCCGTCTGGCAGGAGGTTCAGGCTGCTGAGGTCCCGAACAAATAGACTCAAGGACAGCTTTTACAACAGGGCAATAGCCCTGATCAATGTAAATAGCTGACCTGACTGGATACCTCCCTGGACTTTTTAGGGGGAGGTAACAATGTTTAAAACGATAACAATAATATTTATATTTATAACAAGGTGCAATAATAATTAATGTGCAATAATAACAGTGTGCAATACACATACACTTATTCTTCTTTTTTATACTAAGTTAATATACTGTGTTGTGTTGTTTGTTACGTTGTGATGTGTCATATCGTGTCGTGTTGTGTTATATGTAGTGCCGACGTAGGACAGTTTTTCCAATTTCATTGTACTACTGTACTATGTATGACTGTGCAATGACAATAAAGAGTTATCTTATCTTATCTTATCTTATCTTATCTAATGCATCACCCCAGGTAACAACTAAAAACTTTTAAAAAATGGTTTCTGTCCCACCTCCTGCATTCCCACCTGCTGTGCTAGAATTAAAAAAAAGATTACAAAATAAATAAATAAATAAAGGAACACTACAGCAACTGATTAAAACAGACTCAAATTTCAGCCACGAGGAATGCCCTACACTCTGAAGTTAACTTCCCACAATCTGGTCATTAAACACACAGCAGCTGTCCAAATCGTTGATGCGTCAGATTTGCAGGCTAATGCTGACCTACAAGAGCGGCCCATATCTGGCTCTGGTGATGTGTGCTGACTGACAGCCGTGCCAAAGCTGGCATCCTGACAGCGCTGCTGTTGGGACTTGTCAGTTTTAGCGGGACACAGATTTGATCCAGACCCGACCTCTTTGACCTCCTGACAGGATTTTTGCTCAGAGCAGCAGTGCTGACACCGGCACACAATACGCACAAACTGCAGGCAGACACACACACGCACGCTTGGCATACTGGCAAATATTTCATCAGCTTGTGCAATGTGAGAGCTTCTGGGTACTGTACTCTACACCAACAACAGGATTATTGTAAGGTCCTGCAGGTTAGCGAGAGGTGATGAATATATTGTTTTTCAGCACATTCAGGCTACATTCCAATAACGTGAGATTTAAGCTCCAGTATTTAACAAGAAGCCTTAAGTTTCGTTTTAATGAATTCCATAAGAAACAGCATTTAATTTTAGTGACAACTGCAGCACAAAGAATATTCTTTCACGTGGTGATGTGGAGGACTTATCTATAGTACAGCCCAACAAGCCTGTTCACAGTGTTTCTCCCTCCTCTAACCGTCTTACATATTATAAACAGCTGAATAAGTTCTTAATACTGTCAAATAACTTCAGAGTAATACTGTATATGCATGGTTCATTTAAAGTAGATTAACCAGACGTGTCAAGCTGTCGTCTAGCCTGGGATAGTTTAACTCTCCACCCTGACATTTGCCAGTTGGAGAAGATAAACAATGTTCAGTAAGATAAAAGTGATTTTCAGCATATAATTTTGCTTGACAATCTTGTCTGGCTAGCGTAACTTTTTTAATAGTCGACACTTCAAAGTGTTCTTTGGGTCTGTGCTGTGACTGTGCAGGAAAGAATAGGAGAGGAGAGGAGGGAGGAGGCGGTGCACTGCCACTCCTCAGAGAGTTGTCTGGGAGTGCGGGTACAGTGGATGTTGTTAGACTTTGGGATCTAGCAGGAGGTTAACCCAACTAAACTGCAATCACAAGTAGAGATGGCACGATACCACTTTTTTATGTCCAATACCAATACCATAAATTTGGATATCGGCCGATGCCGATATAAATCCGATATAGTGTGTTTTTTTAATTAAAACTGTTTTTTTAATATCTTGCTGCATTTTGTATAAGTTCAAATTCCAGTTTAACAAAACAAGCAAACACTAAAGCTATTCTGTTATACCTGTATGCAAAAAATACACTGCACCCAAAATATTTCATAGTTCAGCAATACTGATCAATCTAATAAACTTAAACCTACTCCATCCTCCCTATTCTGGTATTTTAAAGAGTAAGCAACCTAAATTAATATGGTTGCAAACTCCCAGCAAAAAAATAATAATAAATAAGGAACCACCCCCCACCCTCCACCTCATGATGCTTAATCGACGTAATCAACTTTAATTTGATGCAGTGTGAAAAGAAAAATGCACAGAAATAAATTATTTTTCAAGAATACTTAAATAGATTCAACATTTTTCTTCAACAGAACTGCAGACTGCACACATGGTACTTTCCCAAAGGAAAAAGTACTAGCTTACTAGGGTATATTAGACTTAATAGTTACTATATACAGTAATGGACTTCTATACTTCTTACATCAGATTAAAACTTTGGGTGTAAGATTCAGATAATTCATTATTAAAAACTAGACATTTTAAATGAGAATAAGAAAAGTATGTCTTTGTGCCCCCTTTTCCCTGTTCATGCCCTATCAGCCCCCCTGGCTAAACTTTGCTAGATCCGCCCCTGCACAGTTACCAGCCATCAGCTGTACAAAGTAATATTAAATAAATTCTAACAACAGATTATCAATCTTAAACGTGCTGCTGTTGGTCAGCCGCTGGTTTCCTCTTTCTGGCGCGAAGTGGGAGATAAACAAACAAGAGAGACGGACTGACAGAAAAGCCGATCAGCTGATCATTGATCAGTTTCACGATTGAAGTAGCAGCAGGAGAGGGAGGGAGAGAGAAGAGGCAGTCGCTCCATATATCGGTTGGCAAGCTTAACGCTGGAATGCTTCACAAACATTTAGAGATTACACACTTGCTTTACTTCTCTCTGGGATAACTTTGGGATGAAATGCCAGTTTGGTAGCGAGGCACCAAATGCTGAACCAGACAACAGATCTCACACGCCACCGCTGCTCTATCACGTGACGCACACTGCTCCGACGCGCTACAGTTATGAGCCGAGTTACGCCATGTCGCAAGTTATGTGAGCTGCTTTTTTGATATTTAATGGATCGGATTACATTTTTTATTTCTCTCCGATATCCGATCCAGTAATTTAGGTCAGTATCGGACCGATACCGATACTTAATATCGGATCGGTACATCTCTAATCACAAGCTTTATAATATATGTCGCGTTTAAGGCACTTTCATCTTTCTCAGCTCACCTGAATCAAATGATCAGTTTATATAGCCAAATATGGGAAAAAGTGTAGATCTCAGTTCTAAAGCTTGCGTTACGGCAGAGAAACATTTACATTAAAGTGCAAAGTGAAGAGCAGATGCACTCTGCACTTTAAATTCAGCCTGAAGAAAAACAAATCAGGGACTGAGAGGCAAAAGACTTCAGATATATAATATAAAAATGGTTTAAAGCATAAGTAACACATTCTGTACCTTGATAGTTTTGGCAGCAATAATATTGGACAGATTCTTCTTGGCCACCTGGGAACCTCTGGCTGTAGCCTTCAGGCTTGGTCCCTGTGAGGATTTGATAAGAAGCCCACATTTGTTATCAAAAATGAACATCTACCCCAAAAAAAACATAGCAAAAGAGCACAAAGAAAAATTGCATTTGCACATCCAGTAAGAAAACTGTATACAATCACGATAAGCAGAATATAACCAAAGGGTTTAAAAACTACCTTCATCTAGAAGAAGATAAGAGCGCAGCCAATCTAAATGACATTTATTTTGAACTGTACTTCTGGCATCAAATTAACTACAAAGACTGGGTTGGCTTTATGTGTGTAAAACGTGCCCTTGAAATAGGTCGGCTTTGGTTACAGAAACCTTGAGGTGTACTGACATTTATACGACTGTTACATAAACTTTCATCATGCTCCACCTCTTACTCCCATTTTTTTTAAATGACATGAGATCAGTATATGAAAGAAGATTTTTTTATAGGTTCACACAAGTTACTTTGATCGTTCATTTGTAGTGATAAAAATGTGGTGACTGCTTCTTACTGTAAGACAAATCTAAACATTTAAAGGACTCAAGAAAAACAACTGATTAAAAAAAATATATCTAATTTTGTCTAACATCCTGCAGCCAGAAATAGTTACCAATCCAAGAATGTGGTTTTTCCTTACAGAGCAAGTTCACACTTTATAAAACATGCTGTGAGAGTGCACCTTTATTCTGCACCA
This sequence comes from Aulonocara sp. 'chitande type north' Nkhata Bay, assembly GCF_057382095.1. NCBI lineage: Eukaryota > Metazoa > Chordata > Actinopteri > Cichliformes > Cichlidae > Aulonocara > Aulonocara sp. 'chitande type north' Nkhata Bay. The sequence goes on along the minus strand of NC_141363.1, from coordinate 9,741,496 downwards.
TACCTGAAGGGCCATGGTGTGGTCGCAGAGGAAGCTTTGGTATTTCAGGGGCACGTGGAGGCTCTCTTTGGGCCGGAGGTAAACCCTAGGACCTGGAGCACCCTGCTCCGAGTGGAACATGTTTTCCTCCAGCGGGGTAGGAGTTCTGGTTAGCGCTTTGAAGTAACGCCACTCCTCAGTGTTTGTGATGACACTGGATGAAAAGATTAAAGGCCACAATTGAAATGAAAGGAGGCTCTTACATATTTTTAAAGAGATCCATCAGGGGATCAAAGCTGGACTTGTTACGTGGACAAGATCCCTCATTGCAGAATACTACAGCGTTTATTACAAGCTATGACGAGATTGTGCCGAGAGGAATATAGAAGAATAAACCCTATGCTGAAGATTCAACTAAAATCAGGTGCAAAAAATTAATGTAGAGAAGAAGAAGCATTAAGTTGTCATTTGATTGTATATTTAGAGTCAACCGCCATCACTTTTTAAACTATTGTAATTATTGTATTTTTTAATTATTGAAGTAAATGTCTCATCTAGATAAAGCCGTCTTTTTCAAGAGTGGCCAGACCAAGCGATTGGAGAGCATTGTAACAACCACCCACAAATCCCACAGCACACAAGTGAAGCAATATCCAGTTCATAGAGATAGGAAGATCGAGGTCACAACAGTGACAGACCAAGAATACAAATATTTCAATCCTTAAAAAAACTGACTTCAAGCCCCCAATAATACTCCACTCTGACAATTTTATGTCCTTCTGTAGATTATTCTAGGTGACAGGGGAAATATATTTATAGTGGAACTAATGTGCTCATTTCCAGCTCCATAATTTTAGTCTTGGATTGAACAAGAATAGCTTTGCATGATTCATAGTTTCCCCCAGAAAAGCTAAATTTATCTAAAACCAGGCCCTGGGGCAGTCCTTCATTTTAACGACAATTTAGCTTTACCATTAAGATCACACTCCCTTTAAGCCAGATTTGTTCTGATTGGCTGCCCCTTGCAAACAGAAGGTCCAAACAGCACGCGGTTGGTTCAAGAGCTGTGTGCCTGAGATGACCATATTAGGCATATCTGCTCTCAGTGACGTATTACAGAGATAGAAATAATAATAAAAAAAAAATTCCTTAAACAGAGTGCTTAGATAAGTACGAAAACTTTGGGGAACAGAGCGTGCATGCATATATGCTAGCATAATGATCTGAGACTCGTTTCAAGGCAAAAGTAAAAAAGAGAGAGAAGAACCAAAGATCCTTTACATACTGACCGCACCGTTAAGACACCTATTTGCATATAAATCCCACAGAGCACTAAACGTTCACCCCCCTTCACTTTCTGAGCTAAACAGAAAAAATAATACTGACCTCTCACACTTACAACCTGAATCTCGCAATGTAAATTTCACTGCAGTGCAAGTGACCAAAATTTCACGGCCAAGAGTTACACCGCTTGCACACAATTCGTTGCTTTTAATTATCAACAGTAGACAGGGGGGAAGGTGTACAGGGGTCAGTGAAAGTCTCCCTTCTACTCCTCAACAAATGGATTTCCAGGGAGAAAAGTCAGGCGCAGATAACACATTCCAACCAAGGGAGGTCTGCCTCTATGCTTTCCTCTTCCCTTGAATGCAAAAATTTCACACACAAATGCATAAAGAGGAGTGCTGGTTTAAACTTCAAAGGTTTCAAGCCACAGGCATGGAGAGGGAAATGTCTCTCAATAGGAGAGTGAGTTTATGAATTTTTCAGGGCCCCACCTCGCTAACATTAAGGAGAGATGCAACAGGCTATTCTATGAAAATTATTTGGCTATTCCCACCTGTGCACTTGAAATAAAGGATTTTGCCTCCGGCTCATCCCAGCAGTGTTTGTCCACCTGAGCCTCAAACAAAGACCACAGGCTGATAACGCCTTTAAAAAAAATTGAAAAATGGAATGAGGTAATGAGGAAAAACAGGTTGAGAGTAAAAAGGGAGAAGGAATAAAACGAAGACGATAATTAAAAGGACAGCAGGAGAGAAGGGTCGAGAAAGCAGAGAGGAACATGGATAATGACAGCGTGAAAAGTAATGAGATAGAAAGCAGTTGGATGAAGCAGAATTCTTTCTGTCTCTGTTAGCCACCAGTCTTGGCTCACGCTGGGCTCTGTGAGGCCAAGTGTGAAAAGTAGCCATGAAAATGGATGGCAACAGGTAGCAAACCTTTCCTCCATGTCAAGAGGAGCCTCTGGGCTTGAAACCACTGCAAACATCAAAGCCACAGCTAGCCTAGCCTGCCACTAAGTACTCTCCTTTCAAAGTCTGACGCTCAAATTTCAGTGAAAGGTTAAACTTGTTTTTTTCTTGTTTGCTCCTGCAGAACAAAGAGCTGACCCGGGGACCGGTTTACATTTTCAAGAAAGCTCCTTGTCAATTATTTGGCCACAATATAAACAAGGAAGTAGGTGCAGAGTAACTCCAGTGCAATGGACAAACTGCAATTCATAGAGTGCGGGAAAACACGGTCATTCAGGCCAGTGTTGTTGTTTTTGTACACCTTCCGTCCCTTTAAAGACACTAAAGAGGACTACTGTGAGTAATACTTAACCTCATAGTTAAGGAAAACTGTATTGGCTGTTATATACATTAAACAGTATATGGGTAAAAGATGAGGGCACCAATTCTTTGTAATTTGTCATCAAACTATATTTCATCCATGAAGCTTTCCTGTAGCATTTAAAGTTTGTGATTACTTCCAGCATCTGGTTCACCTTATATTAATGTGTCTTGTTTTTTATGTCCTAATTCCTGTGTATAGAAAGTGTATACAGTGTATACATTTGTGTTAGCCTATGACAGGCTGTTATTTGTACTGAAGACAAATCATACTAACACAATGAATGCAGCAATACTAACTATATAGATTACTTTCTAAGAACCGTCATCCTAAAAGAGCAGCTTGTGGGAAAGGTGTTTTTTTTGTGTGTGAACAAAGAGTTTAAGATCTGTCAAAGAAAACAAATTTATCAATCAGATTTCCGTTTCCAAATAACATTAAGGACAGAACTTGCAACAAAACTATGTGACAGTCCAGTATTTCCTGCAACATGTTAAAGAACACAAAAGACTGAAATGAACCCAGTTAATATTGATTTTATATAAATTTCCCTCTTGTGTCTGTGGAAACAGCATTCACATGTACATTACAATAATCCATATCACAGCGCTGCTTATCTATGATTAAATACCAGTTTTATAAAATGAAAATGTGTCATTAGCAGTGCCTTGCATAGTGCACTATGCATTTGTTTCATAAAAAGGGGCTGCAGGAAAAGCGCATCCAATGCTGGCGCTTGCTCGTTAATTTACACATTTCAGGGCTCTTGGTAGAGGTGACAGACGGTTTGGTGTAAAGTGTCACACCGTCTCATCAAGAAATGAAAAAACTAACAGAGTGCTAAGCCAGCAAGAGGACAGATGCAGGGATTGATGACTCTCAATTAGACCTGCTAGGCCCGGTGGCCGGGCTAATGCCATAATGAGTCATCCAGAGCGCACTGCAGCATTTGTTGATCAATGTGATATATCCTAATCCAAGCTCAGGCATGAGCAGAATCACTAACAAAAGACTCAAAGAGAGGGGATTAACTATGATGCTAACTGAAGGAAACAAACACCAGAATGGGTGATTCAGGAAACATCAGCCATAATGGCTGCTATGGGCAGATTAAAGAGGGTATTTAGCATCTCTCGAACATAATGTGTGCCTCTGTGTCAAGTGATTGTGCTGTGGAAGGAATAAAAATATTCTTTTTTCATGGCCAGACATGAAATTACGCAACATTGTTTGTTACACCCAGAAATATGGTGGTGTTCTGTGGTCTAGACATACACTAAAGTCAAAGCCAGTCCCCTTAATTAGAGATTGACTGAGATAGGATTTTTAAGACCAAATGAAGGTGTCATTCTAAACAGCATCATGGCAATGTAAAAATGCCACTGATGCAACAATTAGTAGTAAAATTCCTGTCCTTTTAACTTTAAACTTTCTTGATATTCCTCAGTCAGCTGTAACCATAACTGCAGGGCAAAGTGGAAGCATTCGAGACTAAAAACAGGACTCCTGTAATAGTAAAGTGCTGATCGTTGTTAAGATCTTATCTTATGTTAATGATTTCACAGCTATATTTAGAAATGATCTCAACATCTACCAAACATTTACCATAGAAACCAGTGGTGTGAATGATGTCACTGTTATCTTACTGTAACAAAGCAGATGATCGTCATGATTCTCTCATCCCCCATCCTCCAAGAATTACAAGTTACAGGTTATCCACTGCAGTATATATAACTATGTCAGTGCATCATAATACTGTAGATCTGTTGAAGTGACTGCACGTACTGTAGGTCAGACTTGTGCTGTGCTGAATGTAACTCAGGAGAACCTGTTGAGATTTGGGTGATTAGGGTGTGTAATTAGACATGAAGTCAACACATTCAAATACTGTCAGAGTTTTGGAAAGGAGAGGTTGAAAGGTGCTTACGTACATGAAAAACTGTGAAATGTTAAAACATAATGTAATGCACTACACTGAAAACTTTAGATTTTTAACTTTTTTGATAAAACAACTGAAATGTGGTCAGAAAAATGGGTTCTTTTTTCTCCGGCAGAACACAGACACTGGCAGAGATCATCATTATGTATAATTAGCAAATGTAGTAATGTGGAGACCTGGTCGATGTTAAGTTATGTAAAACAGAGCACCTGCGTGAGATTCACACAATAGGGTTGAAATTGCAAAAAGCAGAAAGGAGGGGTGGCAACAAGTGCCCAGCAAATTAAACACATAAGCATCTCAATAATGAAATTAATTATCTTTAATACATTTTAGGACAGTGCAGCAAACACTGTTAATATAATTATAATAACTTCCTCAGACTAAAGTGCCTGCAGTACCTCTGAAAGTAAAGAGTCAAGCCAAAAAGTCTTTATAATCATGCAATGCTCATCTTATTATCATTGCAATAATCACATCCCATGTCTTGTGCAAAAGACTGCCCATTATTTAATCTTGCTTATAATGAATAATCCAGCTAACCTTACTGATATATTACTGTGGCCAACAATGCAGCAACTGCTCCAAACTTCACCCCAAACCGGAAGCAACTGGATCAGGCTAACATGATAATGCATGTACAGAGAATGCCCACTGATGTAAAAAACCCAATTTCAAGTCCTAAAAATGTAATAGATGAAAACCCGCACACCAGCACACACCTACACGTACATGCATCATTTCAAATCAGTGAGCAATATGTGACTCAGACCTGCAAAAAATACACAGTCACACAATCAAACCTCTTCATGAATTTATCACATAATCTTCCCATTGTTGACGTATCACCCTTTTAGAAGCATATTTACACATATAACTGTGTATATACCTAATTAACAACAGCTTTTGGATGATGAGATTCTTAATCATTCTTAAAACATTTCGAGTTGCATCACAATTTGGTTGCTTTAAATTTCTTCACAGGAAACAATTTTCAGATTTAGGTTCACGTATTGTTTAGGAGGTTTTTCTCCCCCAACTACATAAGAAATAAATGTCTTAAAATGCTTCATAAGCAACACGAGCTTTTATGAAACATATAAAGAGGGTAAGCATGCAATCATGTTTTGTTCCGTACATTAACAGATGATCTTGATAAAGATAGTCAAATCAGAAACATGGCAGCCAGCAGCTGTCATAGTTTTTCTTTTCTGCCTTTATTTCTTTCATGTAGTCATTCATTCAGTCTGGTTTTCATCTTCTTACAAAACCATCTTCTCCCTCTTCAGACTCGCCACTCTCACCTGCCCTGCTTTCCTGCCTGCATCACCTGATCTTCCCTGGCCTCTGATCACCAGGAGCCACTTCACTAATCAACCCTGCAGGATATATACCCTAAGCTCGCAACTGCTACTCTGCCAGATTGCTTCTGTGCTCTTTGCCGTTGCTTTCCAGAAAACTTTTTTGCACCTCATGCCTTACCTGCTTTTAGGACCTTGTTTTTTTTTAAGTAAAGCTTGCTTTTTCCCCCCACTTTTACATCCTGCTCTGGTTTCATTGTAACTAAACTATCTTTGGCAGTATCTACTGCAAAAAAATCATAACACTTATGAAATTTGCTCTCACCTCAAAATGATCAAGTGGTATTTTGGCACATTACAAGCACTGTAAGGTATCCGAAACCATGCAAGATTTGATTAATGTTTGCAAAATCTAAAGTCCTCATTTTGTCTGATGTGTTAGAAGCAAGAAAAATGGACGAGCATAAGAATTTGAGTTTGAAGAGCAAAGGCTGGCCTGTGTGGTCCGATCCAGCAGACGAGCTATATGCTCAAATTGCCAAAAAAGTTAATGTTGGCTGTCAGAAAGATGCCAGAATTTACAGTGAATCACGGTTTATTCCCACCCACCTCACCACTCTAAACTGTGTTCTAAATAACCCTAATCACTCAGGCCACTAACACAGAGACTCTACACTCAGACATGTCCTGTTGCATTGCTTCCAAGCACTTTGTTCTCCAATGTGTGCCTTTCTCTTGTTTTGTATATATTCTTCTTAGCTGTACATATTTCTTTTGTTTGCTACTTATTCCTGCTGTCTTACTATTTATATTTTACTTTTGCACGGAGCATGGGGCACCTATTTCGTTGTTGAAGTACACGACAATAAAGGTCTGTTCCATTCTATTCTATGTTGCGTATTGGGTTGCATAGCTGCAGACCAGTCCGGGTGCCCATGCTGATGCCAGTCCAACAGCACAAGCACCAACAATGGGCACATGACCATCAAAACTGGACCACAGAGCAATGAAAGAAGGTGGTCTGGTCTGACGAATCATGTTTTCTTTTGCGTCATGTGGATGGCCAAGTTTGTGCAGTATGGGAATAAGGCAAGCCATCGGACGCAGTGTGATACTTTGGGCAGTGTTCTGCTGGCAAACCTTGGGTCTTGCCGTCCATGTGGATGTTACTTTGACACACACCACCTACCTAAGCATTACCAGAGAGCATGGACACCCTTTCATGGAAACAGTATTCTCTTATGTCCGTGGCATCTTTCAGCAGGATAATGTTCCCTGCCACAAAGTAAAAGAATGGTTTGAGAAGCAAAATGAGATTGAGGTGTTGACTTAGTCTCCAAATTCACAGGATCTCAATCCAGTCGAGCATCTGTGGGACGTGCTGGATAAAACAAGTCTGATCCATGGAGTTCCCACCTCTCAACTAAAAGGATCTATTGCTAACATCTTGGTGCCAGATACCACAGGACACCTTCAGGTGCCAGTGGAGATGCATCGACAGATGAAGGCTGTTTTGGCACAGTAGAAGGACCAATGCAATATTGAGCAGGTGGTCATAATTTTATGCCGGATAGGTATCATTTGTAGACACAGATTAAAGCCTGTGTTTGAGGAAAAAAAGTTTCAATTCAAAAAAAGCAAAAAGCATATTTTTTATCAAACTGTCCCGGTTTTGTGCATGCTTGTTCATGGTGCATTATGCATGGTTTTACTGCAACACTTAAATAACTCAAGTCATCATTAATGCCATGAGTGTCAGCTGTAATTTTCATACCATGGCAAGTAAAAATGTGTGCTGAAAAAAAGACATTAAAAATAATAATTTGAACCACACTGATAGTTGAAAAATATTACCAAGACAAAGACAATCACAAGTCTATGAAAAGAGTGTAGGGATGGCATTTGCAATTAATTACGCCCTAATGATGATAATATGAAGGAATAAGGATTCAGCACACCACTTGTTACCTTTTATACACAACAGACTTGAAGCCATCAATTAAGATTTTTAAAAAGGGTGTAGAAGGCCATCTTCTTTCTTCCTCTTTGTTAATGATGGCTCATATCTCAAATTTTTCTGCCCTCACCACGTGGTAATAACGGCAGTATCTGATACTAATGCTGATGACGTAAATGTTTAAGGGATAGGTGGATAGCCTAAATGTGTGTACCCTTTTGGATGGGATGTGTTTCACAGTGAGGAGTGTCAAGTGTGAACACAAAGCATCATTTCCTAAAGCAGCATGAAAATAGGTTCCAAAAACATCATCTCTAGAGCTTTACTGTCACCTACGGAAACACATTCAGAAAGTGTGAACACAGTTTCACGGTGGAGCAAGGCTAGTTATAGTTTGATAATCGAAAACACATACAGTATAGAAAACACATGTTCACAGTTGGTGTGCTAGAACAGGGGCAAACCTATAAACTTGTAAAATCCATTTAATTTTAAAGATTGAAACACGAGCTTTTTGGTCTATGAGAGTGGGAAATATAATTATGGCAGCACATAAAGGGTTAAAAATAGGACATTAGTCTGACACCACCTCACAGACAGCTCACAGTTTACAGGATCTCACCTTAGCTCAGGGTCATCGCTGTGAATGGTGACCGTCTGTGGCACATTAAATGGATTCTTAAGGACAAACTCCATGTACTCTGCAGAGCCCAGGCTAGCATAAAGCAGGTGCTGGGTGGTGATGGCCTGGCTCAGCATGTTGGCGATGCTCTCTGCTTTGCTCTTGGCTTCACTGGGATTGGCCAGCTGGGCTTTTTTAGACTGAGCCTGTTACCAAAGAAAAATAGCAAAAGGCTAAAAAACAATTCAGCACTCGGCTGCAAACTACCATAATTATTACCAACGCAGTTGACAGAGAGGGACTTCATTTTTGATCTACCTTGCGTGCTGAAGTTTGCATGCACATCATTTTTGTTAAAAAGAAATATCCTAACCAACATAAGGTGTACTCACTCACTTTACCTAAACTTTTGCACAGTTTAAAGTCTCCCAACTCTTTACACTGACTTTTGCATTTTCCCAGATCACAGCAGTCATTTTGAGTCCAATGTTACCATAACTGATGACATTTAAAAAATGATCCCAAGGTTGCAGTAAAACAGAGTTTTTAAACATGACATTTCTGATAAGAAAGAAAAGAACGCTCGACTGAATAGCCTATGATTACATGTCATAGATGTGTACAAGCTTTAAAGAATGCTTTCAGAGCAGGCAAACATTCCTTTGGAGCCAATGACCTTTTCAAAATCAGTTTATATTTTCTTAAGCGAAATGAGATAGATCCAGACTTTTATCAGTGCTATAACACTGAGAACGGATCATTGTAATTGATGTTTATTCTCTTTTTTTTTTTTTTTTTTTTTTTTTTTTTTCTTAAATGACATCAGAAACAGCAGTATGCGTTTATTGATGTTTATTCTCAAACATTAAACTGGTAAAAAAAAAAAAAAAAATTCCAAAGCTGATGGAAAAGATGTTTTTTTCATCCCTGACAAATATGCCATTATAAATTTAATGTAAAAACTTTTATAAAGCTCATAATGCCCGTTAGTAAATTGGTCCAAAAAAATAAATTAAAGACCTGAACTTCAGCTTGCCAAAACACAATATTGAAATTTTCCACGGGTTTAGTCCTCTAAAATGATCCCCAGCATCAACCTGGTCAAATGACGGTTGAGCCCAGAAAGAAAGTTAAATCCAAATTGAATTTGAAGAAAGAACTCAAAAAATATGGTTCCAGTGACGCGAACAAGATTGAGTTATATTCCAAATTGTAATAGCTGTTACAAAGCTGTGAAACAAGCAGATCACAAGGTCTTACCACAAGAAGAAAAAGCCTGCACCCATGGGTGAAAAAAATGCAAGTTGTCACAAACAGTTAGTTAAAGTCAAGTTCTTCTAACAAAGACATCATGATGTTAAATGTCTTCATTATGGACCTAGGATGTTAAAGCTGCATTAAAGATGACTTAACAGTTCCAACCATCCCTTAAGACTATGCTCATGACAAGTGTCATATCAGTCTTATGTATGTGTTACAACCTATCCTGACAGCGTGCCCTTTAACCTCCTGTGCTTTTGTGACTGTGAGGAGAACTCTGAGACATGTTTCGGAGCAAGAAAGCAGGCTGTTGTTGTGCCTCTGTTGTCTTTCTCAGATATCAGTGAAGAAGACTCAGAGGGACAGATTATTGCAGCTCAGCTTTAGATAGGAGCTATTTTTGGCTCACTGTGGACTTAAAGTGCAATGTTTGACCTCACCGCAACCTTTGCCGTTTTAGCATCTTCGCTGGTCTCCCGCTCGCGCACTGCAGCCATGCACTTCAGCTTTCGGTCACTGTCATCAGGTTTGTTTAGGCTGTTCTCCTTGGGCACGACACCGTCAGCTCTGATCCCGCGTCGGAACAATGGCACCCGATCCTCATTTATCGGCAGTCTGTCTGCTTGTGCAGTGTTCCTCGCTGTGAAGTAGAAACAAGCTGCAATCATGAATATATTTACTGAACAGAGTGGAGTCTAATCTCTTAGCCATTTTGACCATATGTTCTAAAACCCCTCCAAATGTCCACAAGAGAGAAGCGCTGACAAATTAAAGTATTGTTGGAACACAAGAAAGAACAGCTTGTTTACAGAAAACAGTCCAGTCAAACAACTGGCACCGCTACAACTGGGCCAAAGCCCTGCTGCTGGGAAAACAAACTCACTCTCTCCTCCTAAATTATCTTTCACCTCCACGGTCATGTGTACTCTTCAAGGACTAAAACACCTAATTAAAATATCAAATTCATCTACCAGTCACCAAATAATCCATCCTCATTTGGACTGGATCATGCAAATTACCCGACTGTTTACACGAGAATTTGCCTAATCCTGCACTTTGAATAACACTCAGACATTAACAAACTTTAAGTGAGAGCTGCTTAAACCATATTTTTGTTATCTAGAACAGCTTTACTCTTCCAACATTCGGTTTGGAGCCAAGTGATGGAGCTCGCATCGCAGCAATGGGAAGATAAACCCAGACTGACTGAAATTGGCCACAAATCTTAAACAGAAATGGGCTGTTTTCAGTGCGGAGAAAAAAAGCAAGTAGTACATCAGGAAGTGAGGGTGAGAAATGGGGAGACCGAGGGGGGAAAAAGAGAGAATGACAGAAAGAAGACATGAGGTTTATGTAAAGTAGTTTATTTAAGCTCTTCAAGAATATTACCTATGGTAATTGGAATGCATCAGACATTAGACTTGGATTAATTCCTTAAGCATTCATCAGATGGTTTTCAGGATCCTCTGAAAACTATTCTTCTGCTTTATTTTGTACTCCTTGTAATGCTTCGGGTTTTGCATTGCATTTGTTGTTAGATATACATCACCTCACTGGTCATAGTGCCTCTGAAATTACTTGTATTTGCTGTGTCACTTTGATAAATAACAGCCTGATGGGATATCTGACACCCTTTCTGTTTTCTACTCCCACTATCACTGTTCTTCTCTGAACCAGTGTCGTTATCAAAGAGGCACTGGCCTGACAGTCACCTAACCTGATAGTGTCCAGCTATACTGGTTCCTTCACAGCCACGGGCAGGCAGAAGTGGGACAGGGATGGTGAGATACACACACACACACACACACACACACACACACACACACACACACACACACACACACACACACACACACACACACACACACACACACACAGCACAGTGCAGCTGCTCTGTTCACAGGTGCTTACTGTTAACTGGCTGACTGGACTCCAGTGAAAGCAATTATTGCGCTGAAAGTGTTTAAATGGCACAAGAAGGTGGAGAAGAGGAAAGAGTTCAATTTAGGAGAGACAAGAGGAGTCGGAGAGGTTGCGGTAGTTAGAGAGGTGCGATAAAGGTAAGACTGTGAGCAAGCAGTGAACAGACTGTGTTTGCACAGTAACAAGAGCTGTGAATACATGATTGCAACAGTTTGTGGAATACAGGCGAACCTGTTCATGAATTAATTATGAAACATATTTTATATACACAAAATGTTTGCTGCTACCTCCAAACGCATTAGAGTGTCTTTGTGTATCAGTATGTGGTGTGCACGAAGCATGTGATGTGATGTGATGAAATTCTTTATACTATTCTAAGCAACTGGCTGATTTGCAGCTTGCTTTTAATCTGTTTTTTATCCGTGTGTGTGTGCGCGCGTGTGTGTGTGCCAGTCATTCACATTTGAGGACAAATTTAGGAATCACATACCAGTTGACTCGTGATGGTTTGTGTAATTGAGGAAAAAATTGGTTTCCCCAGTGTGTTTCTGCCTTTACTTGGAGTGTGCATACACACACACACACACACACACATAAAACACAAACAGGACTGTGGCTAGCCACCAGAGACGCTTCTGTAAGCTCAATTAGTTTGAAAATTGAGTGGTTCTGTGGTGCAGCCAAGAGAGAATGTGAAATAGATCTGGTTGAGCTGATCAAGGCACAAACATGGTCACTGCCAAAATAAAAGACACTAATTACTCTGTGGCATAAAATACTCAGTAACCTACATGTGCTTAGACATCCACAGAACTCTAAACAGAGAAAAACAGGAAGAAAAAAACAAACAAAAGCAAAATGCAGTGTGTTGTGGAATAAAATGCTTGCCATTGAGCTGGAGGATGTTCCTGCTGGACAGACTTCCTCCACTGAAACCGCTGGTGACTTCACAAGGCGTGATGATATGCAAGAGAGACTGCATCACGTCTGCTGGCCTCTTTCTGCCAGAGTCTGCAGGGCACCCTTTAGGACAAACAGCAGCTTTTAGTTCTATATACTGACATACGAAACACCTTTGAAAGAACTTTGATTCAGTAACTCTAACTAGCAACCCAGTTATTAACTAAAAAAGGAGGGCTGTACAGTCATTGTGAGACCAGCTCCATCTGTGCTGACCTTCACCTTCACTATTATCTCTTACATTTTTAACACTTGCTTTATCTACTGTCATGGCATTCAAATGGCATTGTGTACATACACTGTTTTTCAATTTATTATGCAACAGTGAAACAACTATACATAACAACTGTTTCAATGAAAGTTTTACGTTTAAAAAAAACATATTTCAACTGATATCTCAGTTCTTATGTAACATAGGAACCCAGAAATACCTTTTTGAACACCTGAAACATAGAGTATATAGTGCAATGTCTTGCAAGAGGCATGAAAGTATAACATCAATATTTTGCAAAAGCTGACAAGAAATTATCAACCTTTAAAAATCTCCAGATGAATTTGGCAACACTGGTGAGATTAAGGCTTATTGAATAAAGCTCAAATAAATCAGAATTATAGGAATTAAAGGAGTACAGAACAAGTCACTATTTAGCAGCAAACGGTTGTATGAGACTGCTGTAGTGTCTCTGGATTGCTGAGAACCTCTCAAGGCAGGATCCTCCACAGTCTGTGCAGAAAGCTGCAGTTATGTCATCCTTAGCCAAAGCTCATAAAGGGAGATTTTTGCTCAAAAGTCATCTGGCTCTGAAATACAGAAAGATTGCATGATACTTTCCAAGAGATGGAGCTCTGAATATTTTGAGATACGCTACTCTGTCCAGTCAAATGATGTAGATGTTTTTGGAGTGGCCGAGTCGATCCCAGATCCCAGTCACAGACAATGATGTTAAAATGCCCAAGTTTATAAAGAAAAAACTGTTTGTGTTAACTCTTAATTACCTCTTCAAAACTACTGTAAGGGTGGTGTTTAATTAAGGTATTAAAGCTAAAGTTGTGCCTTATTGGTGGTATGGTCTGTTTGAATGACAGGTGGATGCTGACACAGGCCATTAGCTGCCTGCTAGCTGTCACCTCCACTAATTTGACACATTGAACTGAACCCCCTGATAACATATGTGGTGTTACTTAGCACTAATCAGCAGGTATCTGTGTCTGTGCAACATACCCATACTGTCCATCTTTTACAAACTCTCTATGATTCAACCTGGTGATTTACTACTGTGTATAAAACGAAATGTCATTAGTGCTGCAGCATCAGGGTATACTCATTAACTCCCTCTATGAAGTATTTTGTCAGACAGCGTGTTACATTTCATGTCTGTCACTTTTCATTTAGCATTTATTTGAGCTAGTTGTGGCATTCTTTTTTTTTAATAATTGCATCATTATTTCTATATTGTGCTTAATTTTTTAGTATTACATAAAATGTCACAGCAGCAGTAGGAAACGTTTCCACCATTATGTTTATTGCTGCAAGCAAGCATAGTTCATCTCTGTCCTGCTGAAAAGCAAGCTTTGGCTGGTTGGGGTATGCATACAACAGGCTGTGTATAGAAGAGATTAGCATTGTGTTTACACTCACATTCTTCTCCTTTGCGCAACAAATTCAACGTAAAATGCATCTCCACTCTTTAAAAGTTGTTGTGTTTGTCCCATATCGCCAAGAGCTGGGATATAGTAAATAAAATAACGGTCCTCCTTGTGAATAACCTTCGTTCATGGCACAAAAAACTGTGCCAATAAAGAAACTTACTCGAGATATCTCACAATACTACAAAACCTACAATAGCAGTGACTTGCAGATAAGGCTACTGCAATTTTTCTCCAACATTTAAGATGTACTGCACACTTTATTTATGAAGTCAATATTTTATCAGTCAAGTTTTTTTTAATGCTACAATAACAATTTTGGAGATTTTTTTTTCTTTGTTTTCAGTTAATCACATGTTATGTGCTTAGAACTGTATCAGGAGCACAACAAAGGCATGCAAGCACAGTCATCTCTTATTGTTTCTCTGGAGGCTAAAAAGAAAGGTCTGAGGACATATCCTCTATGTTTACGATAAAACAACGACAAACAGATTTAAGTTCTCTTTAAAGTCACGTGCAAAACAACGCATTTTTCACTGTCGGTGCTGCCAAAGTGAAAACATTCCAGTGACAGTTGAGGGAAGATCAATACATGCAGACAAGCCTACAGTGGTAATTAGTGGCCTGAAATTGCCAGAAAGGTCTGGACACAAAAAGCTGGCAACACGATGCTGATGGATGGGTTTGTTGGCCTCTGTCTGGTTTGGCTGAGTGCTGGGTGTCAGTGATGAAGTAAGACACGTGAACACAGAGCAGTTAAATATCACCTGGAACTATCTGCCAGTATTTCTGGAATGGGGACTGGCCACAGATTTACACAACCTTATTCTAAAGAATTCTTAGATAAAGAAAAAAAAGATCTCTCACTGTATTAGTCTTGTCATCACATCCGCTCTATGTTCAGGATAGTTTGAATAGCTCAGTTGACAGTTTGGAAAAAACAGTCCCGGGAGTATTCAACCTGCTGTAATTGTGTCCTCTTTTTGTTTCCAGGATGGCAAAAACATAACTTTTCCCTCTTTTTAACAGGCAAGTGGATAAATAAGTGCTTCATGGTGCACTTGTAGCAGGACACTGAATGATGGTCAATATTACAGTTTCTCCAAACATTAATTCATCTAGTGCAGAGCCCCTGCAGTATAGCAGCCACGGGAAAGGCTTGTTTACACCTTTGAATGGTGCTTCACATACAAAATGCCCGCTAAGGGAAGTGACGGGTAATTGCACAGAGTCCCAACCAAAACCTACGACCCACCTTCCTAAGAGCATTTTTAAATACCACAGGTCAAATAGTCTTTTACAGGTACAGGCCTCCACTTGGAAACAGTTAGCTACAATTTACAACACTTGACTGAAGAAGCAAGTCAAATTAAAAGTTTGCAACTGCTTAAATTACAGTGCACTTTGACACGTGCGCTCCCATCACTCCCCTCAGTTTCCAGGCTTTGAGCTGCTTAATTGTATCATAAGAAGTATAGTGTAGTATTTTCTGAGAGGCTGCGGGATACATAATCCAGGATGCTTTCATATGAAATATGGTGAGTGCAGCAATTAAGTGGCTTTACTGCCCAGAACTGACACCTCTGTTAGCTTATAAGAGTTTTACAAGGGTGTGCCAGAAGTACCCTCCAACTCTTTTAGAGGCCAACTTCTTCATCAGCAATCTGATAATAGGCGGCAGCTAAATGAGAAATGGGGAGCTGGTATTGCCATGCAAACAGACACAGACAGCGTAGCTCTGCAGATTAATGGGTGAGGTGTCTGCCGTCCCAATGCGTTCTTCTCATCATCCATCACCTTTCCCTGGCCACACGACTTAGCCAAATGTATTTGTTTTCAGCAGTGTTTCCCAAATATTACAGTAAAGACATCATCATCATCACCATCACATCATCATCTACGATCAGTTACGCAGCTGTGTAGAGCTCCTTCCCAAAACCTTCATTATGGACCCTTTGTTTATGTCAAGAATGGCTTTGCTGATCGACAGAATTACACAATAAACCATCAAGAAAGTGATAAGATGAACACCGAGTGCTACATGTCTATAATAAAACAAATGGACTGATGATGAACCCAATTATGATCCTCTGATTTAATCATTCAGTTATTTTAATTAATTGGCTATCGCTACAACCATCATTAAGCCCAACAGATAATACCTACTTAAGTGCGTCTTCTGGTTGACGTGGGTGTCGTATTATCTTTTTTTCCTACCTGCTGAATCACAGTGGCAGATTGTTAAGACAGAGCTCGCGGTCCTCAGTACTTAATTACAACGTGATACTCCAGGTTTGTGCTGCAGACAGAAAGTCAGCACAGCGTCTGCTGCTTCACGTTGTCTGTATGGAGGAGAGTAATTGTGAACAACGTGCCAGGGGGCTGAACTCTATCAAATTTATTGACTGCCTCTCGCTGTTGCATGACAATAACCCTTCTCTGGAGTAACCCACCTGCCCGCCCTCATTGCTCTGCTGGCAGTTCTAGAGGTTAAGGCCACAACAAACCACTGATTTACTGGGCCCCAGAACAAATGGGAGCAAGCACCAAGGGGGTTTCAAAGTAGCCTGCAATATTCGATTTCTTCTGCCTCCCCGTTCCAGGCCACTGACCTTTCAGAATAAGCAGATATTCTCTAACCTCAAGGCTAAAAGCAAGGCATATGAAGTCAGCCGACTACAAGAGCCTTTAATGAGCAGATATACTGTTTGTGCGCCCCCGAGGGAAGTCACCTATAGCTAAACTAATTGTTAGGTAAATTTCCCGGATATTTTGTTTCACTTGTGCCAGCTTCGGGCAGAAATCTTTCGACTTGTTCCTGCTGTAGCAAACGGTCTCTCCAGGGCTTATCAGGCGGGTGCAGATGAGGAGCACTGTGGTCTGGAGAAGGTTCTAATCTGTCTTCTCTACTGTGCTGAAGCAGATACATGCTGTCGGTTTGTGTATGATGTGTTGGGAGAGATGTGTGTATATGAGGACTACTTAAAGGGACGCCAACAGAACGTACGAGTTGGAGAGAAAGGATCTAGCCACGACACAGTCAGCAAAACTAGTTTTCATCAAAAGGCTTTCCTTTCTGTCACATATGGGCTGTTTTAGTGTTGGCAAATATTACTGTCATTTCAGAGTGGATTAAAAAAGCACCTCCTATTTCGACTTTTTCTTTGGCAATGTAAGCAGTTTTACCTTTTTATGAGTCAAATAAGGTAGAATTGGAGAAGCTGTTAAATAAACACACACATTTGGGATCGGGCACCGAAACAAATCTGTGTGAAATCTGAACTAATGACAACTTTTAAATAGCAAAACAACAGATCAGCTTTAAGTAAAAACCTCTAAATCACCTTTTAAGTGAAAGGGGTCACCGGGTGATGAAGCTGGTGCTGGTTGTTTGACTCTCACTCTGTACTCTCATTAACCCTGGTTCCAGCAGTGCAGGCAACAGTTTCCAGGTATTGAGGTCTCACAGGCCCTTTGCAGGCTGCTTGCCTAATACCAAACAACATCGAAAACACCAACTGGAGTCTGAGCATAGGAAGAGCCCCTGCAACAGAATTTGGTGAAGACCAACACTAATGTAGGGAGAGATTAAAGGAGAGACAATCAGGGGGTCAGATACTCTGTTTGTCTGAATAAAACTGTCGAGAATAAATAGTTAAACTATTAATTTCATGGTAATCGTCTTATTTTGACGGTGAAAGAGATAATCTAACCTGATGTAACCCTGTGCTGGCACTAAGTAAACCTCTAATGCTTTTAACTAAAATCAGTTAAAAATAATAATAATAATAATAATAATGATGATAATAATAATAATACTGTCCTATCATCAAATCTTGCATTTACTTGAACAGTAAATGCAGCATCCTGGCACTTACTATGAATAAAACAACTGTAAAAAACAATGTACACGATATATATGATACATATACAATGACACATGCATATGAATATCATGTGTTATTTTTATATATATCATATTGTTTCAATAGCACCAGGGTTTACTAAAATTGCAGAGATAATATTGTTATCCTTAGGTCCTACTGCAGTGACAAAATCATCTGGGGAAATCTGCAGCGCATGTAAGGAAAGGATTTTCGGGGCAGCCGTGAATGTTCACAGTCCCACAGAAGGAGCCACTGTTTGAGTTCAGTATACACCCCTGTTGTGGTTTCTTAAGGCGTCCTCAGGCTTTAAAGCTTAAAATCTATGAAAAACAATGTCTTGTTCACTTCTTACATTGTTTATTTATTACTTCATTCAGCCTTTATCTGTACCCATCTGACTTCAATCTATTCGCTTTTCCTTCCCTTCTTGTTTTAGAGAGACAATAAATACATTACAAAGCCATCAGTCAGTGCACAGTATCCATCTATGGAAAAGCTGCTTTACATGCTGCTCTATGCTTTACATCATTGATTGATTGATTGATTGAATCTTTATTTTGAACATGTTGAAAAAGTATATAAAAAAAAAAAAAAATAGAATTAAAAGAGACAAATGAACAAAGCAAACAAAAGGAAAACGAGCAACCACAACTCCAAATAACGTCCATGTTCAAAAAGGAGCAGGAAGAAGCATAAGCTTATTTAATCCCACCCCTTTTCCACTATCTAGTATCAATAGACTACAGAAATACCTCCTTGTAATTACATTATATGTTATGTGTAATTTTTTTTTTTTTTTTTTTAATATATACACATATATGTTTCTATCTATCCATACCTACGTATATACACACATACGCACATATACACATTTTCAATAACCCCATTAACACCTGAAGGATACACAACCTACAATTACATATATATATATACATACATACATATACACATACATATATACCCATACCAACAAACCCATACCAATCATAATGACACAATGGACTAGAAAGCTTATTCAATTTTTGTCTCTTCTCTGTCTTTGGGTTGAAGTTGGTCACTGATCGTAATGCTTTGATTAGCACCTCCCTTTAATGCATCTTTCCCTCTGTTTCCATCTCAGCCCCCCTCCCCTCCCCACCCCACAGAGTTTATTGTGGGTTTACCAGAAAAAATCAATAAAGCATCAGAGTTTTCCTCCTGACACACCAGTCAATCCATTTCATGGGACGTGCAGGCGGTCGTCATGGTTTAAAGACTCCTCATCTGCTCCTATAGTGCTCTATGTGGGAGCACTGTCATTCTTCCTAATATACTGCAGCAAAAAGCAAACCCTTGATCTCACAACTCGCTATTATTCAACTAAGCCACATACTTTTGTCCTTTACGACGCTATTAATAAAAGCTACTTTATAGAATGATTGAATAGGCCTGACAGCATATATCATTACCATTTAATTAATTACTTGTCAATCCCACCTTGTGATAATTAAAAAAGGATATCATTTGGTGTTTCACTCTTTTTCATTTGGAAATGACAGTATGCCACTCATTTTTTTCAATAAAGCCTAATTCTGATGAATTCCCAAAGGAGAGAAGTAAAGACATGATTAATAGCATGCATGACTGAGACACATAAAATTACAAAAGGGGCCGAGCAGTAGGTAGTCAGGTCTGTGTTGCTTGTGAATTATAAAAGGCTTGGGGGATGATAATATAATGACACATGTATATCATATATTATTTATAATATAAATCCACAGTGACATCAGGGTTCACTGAGAATGCAGAAATAATTTAACACAACACTAATTTTATCAGTATTACCAGAGTCGTATGATTCCCACCCTTGTGTTCATTTGACAAAGTGTCTAAAGTCTATCTTTAGACAATTTGCAGCCTGCTGCAAAAACATACATTTTATTCCAATTACTTTAGTTCAACATATGAGAAAGACAGACATAAAATAGTATTTTTGCACCAACAAGGTGATTCCTTAAGAGGTATTAGTTGGAAAGTTGCGTATGTCTCAGCATTTTCAGTTGATCCATTTACTGTTGGCTGAAACCTCATTTGAAACAGTGACAGTGGAAGGGTGGCTGTCAAGAAGCCATTCTTAAGCAAGGGCAAAAGACAGAAAAGGCTGAGGCATGCCAAATTATGCCAGAGCTGGACTCCAAATCAGTGGTAACAGATCTTACGAAGTGATGAATTTAAATTGGAAAATTCTGGTTCATATTCTGTGCAATATGTACAAAGGTGGTCATGAGAGAAGTGCAACAGTGAGAGTCTTGTTTTCAAAATTATGAACACATAAACAGGGTCATGTGGAAAGCATTTGATTGGCTACAGCTTCATGTTTTAGCATGCCAATAATCCCAAAACACATTCCTAGTGCAGTAAAAGCATACCTGGATAGAAAAACACACATTGGAAAGCTATCAGCCATGGATTGGTCTCCCCAGAGCCCGGACCGTATTGGATAGGTTAAGGCCTTTTCTGTCCTTTTCTGTAAATTTAGTTGGATTAAGACGACCACTTCCTGTATATGTATCAAAATAAATTCCAAGCAGCAACAGGGGCCGCATTATGCCAAGCAATAGGTGTCTGGCTTTTAATTTGAAACATTTGTGAAGGAAATGCTGAGTGTCACTGATTATACCTTAAGAGCAGTACCATTTTATAAATGGAAACTTCACTATGAAGTAAATCAACTGGAATTATTGAATGAACACAACTGAATGAGCATTTCTGCAAGAGAAGCGTCACAGTGCAGAGTATTAGACGACTATTGGTGTGAACTAGACACTTCCTCTTATTGTTTTTGATAAATGCAGTTTTCATCAGGACCAAATAAAAGATGATAAAACAGAGGCTACAAAATATGGCATAGAAAGTGACCAACGTTTAAGAATTTACCAGATCAGACTACCTCAGGCTGCTGAACATCATTCTATAATAACGCTTCACTGAAAAATTTCTGCTGCTGCTGCCACGCACGCCTCCATCATTGACATTTTCAAGCAACTTTCCTTCACCTCTCAAGCTGAAATCCAGGCGCTGTATCTGCACAGTATCACCACAAGTACACAGCCTGTCTCTCAGCTTGGCCGGTGGTCCTTTGTTGAGCCTGTGCAGTGGGGATTTAAAGCCAGGGGAGAAGGAAAATGCTCAATCCATATAGGAGCCTTGTAATCCTTCCACTGAACTTAAAAATCAGAGAAATTGTGGTTCCAGGGTTCTCATATTATATCAGTGATATACTCTACCTGTCCTCCTCTCATTTTTGCCATCCTGGCTCATCACACAACCTGCCCACGCTCCGTTACACCTGTCTGTCTATATGTCTGTGAGTACAAGAGTGCCTACCTTTCAGGCATGTATGAATGGCTTGATATGCATCTGTGCTTGTGTGTGTGTGTGCATGCGCATGCATGCGCGTGTGTGTCCTTTCCATCAAATGCTGGCTTCACATCCTTCACCACCCACCAAATAAGAGTGCTGATTCATTATGGCTTGATGACAGATGCTGAGAGGGAAAGAGAGACGCGGTGGATATTGGAGAGGTGAGAGCGGTAAAACAAACAGCCAAATAGAAGGTGGAAGCGAGCGTGTGATAGAAGGGTAAGAGGTAAATGGATGAATAAGAGAAAACAGGAAGACAGTGATAAAGAGTGAAGAGAGGAGGGAGAATGTGAGAAAGGCAGTGACAGATGGAAGCTGAAACAAAGAAAAGTGCTTGCAAGTACTCCCTCCCCAAATTGATTCTGACTGTCGGCCAGGGCGCCTGATGGATATCTGAGCCTTGATTGGAATTTACATGCCAGACACAACCCTCCTCCTCGCATCCCCAGCACACCTAATAACCCGCTGCGCTCTCAACCTGCTTTGAGTGATAAGCCCAATGAGAAAGTGCTGGCATATTTAGCCCTAACAATGGCACACCGAAGAGTTTTGGAGGCCTGGAGAAGGATGCATTGTTTATGAGAGGGAGTATCGTTTCAACAGTTGATTAATGGCAGGGAAGCTATCGTCAGCTGCCATCGCGCCGCAGGGGCACGCCGGGCCCAAATTGGATGAGCGCAAAGGAAGAAGCAAGGTGTTCAATTGCTAGACGAAGCGGAACTATCACATCAAGATATTTTTGCTTTGGCACAGCGTTCGCTTTGCAAGCCTGCACACCTCTGTTTGCCGGTGTTGGAAATGGGAACTCTGAACAGCAACAGCAGTCCTGGTGATCCACTGCCATTTCTCAACTCTACACATCAGCAAGAGTAAATAGACAACATTACTTCATAAGGCTCCAATGGAATATGACCTGAATATAAAACACTCATAAATATTTCAGATGTAGAGGGATTACCGAAAGTGGATTTTCCCATAAAAGCTCAAACAAGTGTAACTCTGTGTTTTCCAGGTTTTGCTTACATTTACGTTCACATTATCAGAGCGCAACCGCCGAACCATTTGCACTTTATCACACACACTCACTCCTCCGTGTCCCAGTGGAAGCCGAAGAGTGTCTGCTACCGGCAATAAAACTTGCGACCAACTAAGTGGCAGGTCCAATGAATTCTTTCCAGTGCTTTAAGCGTAGAGCTTCTTCCGTGTGTCCCCAGTAGAACATGAAGATAAACGACAGTATCCAAAATCTCTTGCATACAGTATATCCATTAAAAGTCATGACAGCGGGGAATTATGGTCATCGCAGCCATGGAATACAGATCAGTGATTATGCACAAGAGCCTAAGGTTTTTGCAGAGTCATGAGATGGTTCTTCAATTAAAGGCACTGAAAGAAGACCTTGAATAGTGATCGTGCTGTCACACCTAAGGATATTATTTTGTTCATCTCTCTCAGTTGGCCTTGTTACAGTTGAAAAACGTTGCCACAGCTACAGCTGAGCAACAATTTATTTAAAATACTCAAGAGAATTGTTGCTTTTTTCACGACGTTGGTATTGTTATGCCAAAGCAGGAAAGTTACAATTGAGCAATAGAGTTGCAACTGAGTCTTTCTGTACTTGCCAATGTTGCCTGTGCGTATGTGGAGCCGGCCTCTGACAATGGTGTGAACCGTCATGGGGCTGGAGGCAGAGTGTCGACCCAGGTCTGGGTTTGTCAGTAAGGTATCCTCTCCTACGTAGTCAGTGGTCAGTACCTCCACCTCGTGAAGCGCCTGTACTGCCGATTTACACTGACGCAACATGTACTAGGGATTTAAAAAAAAAAAAAAACTCAACATGAGAAACATTGGTAACACCTTACAATTACTACACTATTAAATATTAGTAAGGTACTCATTCATCATTTAGAAAACATTACTCCTAACTGCTCTAAATGGTTATTTCTGGATTAATAAATTGATAAAACATGTTTAATGACAATATTTTCAAACTTTATAAATAATGGGAATCCATTATTTATAAAGTATTGCATTAAGTGCAAACCAATTATTTATGATCTCTTAATGAGTCATGGTGACTTTTAGAAAGTGTAACATAAGTATTAACAAAGACTTTAGAGGCTTATTTGTACATATAACAATTATGATACTCATTTATCATAATTGTTGTGGGAATAATCAGTGACAATACCAATGCAGAAGCCTTTGTTTCCTGTTCTCAGTTGACAGGGGGGCATACGGTGTGGTCTGAACCTGCTGTCTTTCTTGTATTTCTCATTAACTCCAGAAGTTTTTGGAAAATATCAGGTGAGCTGAAGTCCAGTGTTGTGGTTCTAAACCATAATAGTCACATTATGATCACAGGTTTGACCTCACAGGCTTTTACCTTGAGTTCGATTGCAGTAGAACCTATCAGGAGCAAGGAGTCACTGTCCCAGATGTCAATATGCATGGCGTGGAGGGCCAGGTAGCGAAGAAACCAGCGCTTCTCCCCTGGCTTCAGGAAACTATCATCTACTCTGAACTGCAGCTGCAGACCTGGAGAGCCTGAAGAAGGAGAGAGAGGACTTCAAATAAAAGAAAGCATTAATGTTAACCTAATATGGATGTGAACGTCTGAATTACAGAAAAGACAAAATGACAACAAATATCACTGCCCAAATATAACTGGACACCAGTTTATTTTTAACACAGTCAAGAAACAACAGCCTGACATTACTGAATGTATCCCATGGAGTAAACAAACTACTGCAACAATCAAACATGTTCAGGTGATGTACTGGATTAAATACACTACTGTGCAAAAGTCTTCAGTCAACTGATTTGTTTGTTAAGTCACTAAAGAGTGGCTAACAATCATTTGTGCATAAATAATGCACCTAACTCAAGGGATGAACCAATATTGTGTCTAAGACTGATCACTCATCATCTACTGCTCTTCTGGAGTGATGAATCCCAATCTGAAACTTCTGGTTAAAATCGTTTTCAGTATGTACACAGTAGGTCAAGAGAAAGCTACAACAATGAGTGTCTACAGCCATCTGTAAAACATGGTGGAGGCTCTGTCATAGCTTGGGGCTGCATTGTAGCCAGTGGTATTTGGAGATCTTATCAAAATTAATGGATTTATGAACACAGAAAAAATACCACCAGATTTTGATCTTCCATGCAATACCATCAGGAAAGCATCTGAATGGCAACAGCTTCATTTTTAAGCATAACAATTATCCGAACACACTGCCAGTGCACTAAAAGCATACCTGTATAGAAAATCACAGAGTGTAACACTATCAGCCATGGATTGGGCTCCACAGAGCCCAGATGTCAACATTTCTGAAGCAGTGTGGGATCATCTTGACAGAGAACAGAACAAAAGGCAGCCAAGATCCAAAGAAGAGCTTTGAATGTCTTTCAAGAAGCCTGGAGAACTATTCCTGAAGATACTTGAAGACATTGCAAAAAAGCTGTCTAAGACGGTTCAGACTGTGCTAAAGAATAAAGGTGGTCATATCAAATTATGATTTTCAAGTTTGTATTATACTCTTTTTTTGCTCTTATTTACTGTATTTTCATGTCTGTTGGCACACGTTTCAATACATGGCTGCACCTATTACCCATTTTCCTTTGGAAAGATGAAGAAAGAATGGTAGCTTAAGTCTTGCTATTCTGTGTCTCTTCTTATAGTGCTGTAATTACGGTTGTGTAACTGCCATCAGTAAAGGTATGAAGCATAGCACTAACCTGTGTTATTACTTTGCCACATTTTACTGTGAGATACAGAGAAAACAGAGACTGACTGATTAAAACATTGTCAAATAGCTCAGCTAATGATCACAAATCCCAGTTGATTCAGGACTGGTTAAATTTAACTTCTGAAGAAACAATCAACCACTCAGAGCTGTATTGAGGCAGGAGACATCATCCCACCCTAGATGAGATTGTGGCAGCTATATAATAATAATAATAAGCATGATTTTCAATTTTTCAGAAAACCTTTTGTAGGTAACTGCTCTAGCTTACTGTTTCTGCACCTACTGTATCAAAAGAAAATCATGTCAGTAGGAATGATTCACCCCTCACTGACTGAAATAGTTTGCAGCAACATCAACAGTAGGATGTCCAGACAGCTGTTAAAAACTCATAAAATCCGATTCTTTGGGGGCTTGACCCATACTTGGGTGTCAAGGTCTAGATATCTTTGTCGATTACATGAACTTGCATGAACTTGGCGAAAAGCTTTTCTCTAAGCTTTTCACCAAGTTGACGGATCTAGGACTCAGCTCATCACTGTGTCAGTGGATCCTCAACTTCCTCACAGACAGACCCCAATCAGTGAGGGTGGGAAAACAAGTCTCCCCCTCCATCTCACTCAGCACTGGAGTGCCTCAGGGCTGTGTTTTAAGCCCCCTGCTGTACTCACTGTACACTTAGGACTGTGTAGCCACATCAGACACCACCTCCATTGTCAAGTTTGCTGACGACACTGCTGTTGTGGGCCTGATCTCCGACAACATCGAGACGGCCTACCTGGAGGAGATTAGGAACCTGGAGACCTGGTGCCAGGAGAATAACCTGCTCCTAAACATCAGCAAGACTAAGGAGCTGATTGTGGACTTCACTACAAAGCAGGCGAGGAATTACAAACCCCTCATCATCAGTGGCACACCAGTGGAGAGAGTGGACAGTTTCCGATACCTGGGTGTCCACATCACTCAGGACCTGTCATGGGGTCCTGCCACATCAACTCCCTGGTTAAGA
This sequence comes from Aulonocara sp. 'chitande type north' Nkhata Bay, assembly GCF_057382095.1. Lineage (NCBI taxonomy): Eukaryota > Metazoa > Chordata > Actinopteri > Cichliformes > Cichlidae > Aulonocara > Aulonocara sp. 'chitande type north' Nkhata Bay. The sequence continues at coordinate 9,715,245 of NC_141363.1, read as the reverse complement.
AAGCCCGTCAGCGTCTCTTCTTCCTCAGAAGACTTAGAGACTTCCTTCTGCCACTGAAGGTGCTCAAGAACTTCCTGCACCATCGAGAGCGTCCTGACGGCAAACATCTGCACCTGGTTTGGGAACAGCACCAAGCAGGACAGACGAGATCTGCAAAGAGTGGTGCGCTCAGCCGAACGCATCATTCAATCAGAGCTCCCTGACCTGCTGTCCATCTACACCAAGCGGTGCAAGTCCAAAGCTAGGAAGATTATGATGGACCTCTCCCATCCCAACAATGGACTCTTCTCACTGTTGAGGTCTGGGAAGCGCTTCTGCTCCCTTAAGGCCAAAACAGAGAGAATGAGGAGGAGCTTCTTCCCCCAGGCTATTCGGGCCCTGAACCAGGTGTAGGACTGGACTCTCCCAAACACGTCACTATAAGACTGGACTCTCACACACGTCACCACACGCACCACCACACATTTCCTATAATCCTATAATTCCTATAATTTATAATCTTTATAATCTCTTCTGCTATTTGCACATTCTTTACTGTAAATTCCTAAGTTAAATTGTAAATTTTGTAGTAACCTGTAAATAGTAAATATTGTAAAACTTTTTTTTCTGTCATTTAATGGTCGGGCATTGTACAGCTACAAGCATTTCACCCCCATGTCATACTGTGAATAGTTGTGTGTGTGTGACAAATAAAATTTGAATTTGAATTTGAAATCTGACTTTTGTCAAGTCAGTCTAAGGAAAAAGTCACCAATCTGATTATGTTAGCCGTTCCTTCTAGCCAGATGGCTTTAAATATAGAGAAGAGTCATAATATCTGGAATCAGCTGCCAACCTTGTGGGCATTTCTAAACTGGTGCACTAGCCATCTACTGGGAGTCATTAGGTCTGATGACTGCACAGAATCAGAGTGAAATGCCCAGGGAGTATAAAGCTATTTCACAAAATCAGAAGCTCTCCAGGGTTCCCATAATTCAAGACGATAATGGTGCCTAACTGCCAAAAAAACCTCAAGAGTAATTTTATGAACAGTGGGATAAAGTCATGGCTTAATCAGCACATTCACAATCGTCACTTTCCAACCTTTAAAAGGACTAATCACTCAAACAAAAGGTTTTCCACTTTAGACAAAATACTGAACACAGTAAGATAACAGACGCTGTTTTGAGAACTACAGCAAGACCTTAAACATCACTAAATGTTGCATATTAAACAGCAGTTTAAACTACATGCAGGGACGCACGCATAAGAAATTATTTTTGATTAAATCGGTTTATGGTAAAAGCCAAGAACCAGTCTGAGAACGTAAACTGAATACTTTGTGTGATACACCCTGCTGAAAAGTGAATCTTCCTCTACGTCCAAATCATCCCTACACCGGTGTGTTAAAATGTGTGAGTATGGGGTCTGCGTGGCAACCTTATTCCCAGAATTCTCTTCCATGGAATCCATGGAAGTCTGTATCAAAGCCCCACGCTGTCTTTATTCCCATAAGTTGAATGTGCAGAGAATCAGTCGACTGGATAGAAGTGGAGTAATGAGGACCTTTGGTGACAGCCCCGCTGAGACCAGCATGCCCCTCTGAATCTTTCCACACATGAAATGAAGGGAAAACTTTTTTTCTTTGCACATTTTCTTTCTTTTTTCCTTATTTCTCTCTCTCTCTCTCTCTCTCTCACACACACACACACACACACACACACACACACACACACACACACACACACACACACACACACACACACTTCTTTAGTGTCAGTATTCCCATGAAGCATGCATGCAGAAATAGCCTTTTCTGAGGCTAACAGACAGGGTTCTTAAAGGTCCAAAAAGACTGGTTTATTTAAGACAAATACCTGTAATTACATGTTGGCCTCCAAGATAGCTGGATCTAAGCTCAAAGAGGCAATTAAATCCAGTTCTTTTTGAATCAGCTACTTGGGTGATTTAGATTTTTACAATCTGATGACCTCCAAAATAAAAAAAACAGTGACCCACTTTATCTTTTAATATTTTTTTCCTTTCACAAGCTTTCATTCACATCAAGGGATCTAATTTACAAGAAATTCTCCTGGGTGTTGGAAACAAAGATATCATCTTATTAACATATGAAACTTTGTCCCTACGTAACAAAACAAAAAAACTAGCCTAAAACCTAATGTTAATTCAGCACCACTTCCTGCCATAAAGGACATCTACAGGAAGCGGTGTCTGAAAAGGGCTGGGAAAATCATCAAAGACCCCAGTCACCCATCACATGGACTCTTCACCCTCCTGCCCTCTGGGAGGCACTACAGGAGCCTCCAGACTAAGACCACCAGGTACCGGAACAGCTTCTTCCCCACAGCTGTCAGACTCCTGAACTCTGCCTCACATTAGACACATGGACTGGAGATACAACCACCTACACACACACACAATGGACAACTGTACCCTCATAAACACAATAATAACATGGACTGAACCACCACTCACAACCACTAGCACTTTATATAGCCTCTGTAGAAATTATTCACATATCTCACTTATCTTAACTGCACTACTGTATAATTCTGTGTAAATAATCATTCTGTACAATACGATAATTTTTAATTCTACAACTGTTTATAACTTGCATAGTTCACATTTCTGTATAGCTGTATATCTCATATTTCTGTATAGTTGTTTTATTTCATATTCTGTATAGTTTTTCACATTTATATCCTGTTCATAGCCTGTACATAGCTTGTACTCACTACAGCCTGTATATACTTATAGTTATAGCATATTCATAACATACCGTGTACATTATAACATACCATAATAGACCCATTTCTGTAATATACTTACATATCTATATTATTGCTAATATATATTTGTAATATATCTATATCATGGCTAAAGCACTTCTGGATGGATGCAACCAAGGCATTTCGTTGCCTTGTACCTGTAACATGTGCAATGACAATAAAGTTGAATTGGGGCAGCCAATAAAAGAAACTGGGCTTAATGGGAGCTAACAGTCAGTGAATGAACTGAGGCTGCACCAAGGAACAGTGTAATGTAAGTGAGGATTATACAGAAGAAAGTGTCCTGATGCATGCTCAATCTTTCAGGTAAGGAAATTCTGTTCATCTGGATGTCAGTGGGTTCAGTACATTTGCATAATTACTGAAACTAGCACCACTGTCAAACAATGGGCTATGAGGTCAGCTTCTTGATGATTAATATGCAAGTTGTCATGACCATTGGTCAACAAAGTGGGGAACCCATGACACACCTATGTTTCTGCCTGTAGTACTGACCCTTGTATGTGAAACAGTTCCAAGAGCAAACACAGTTGGTCAGTGCTGAGAGTTTCAGTTCAGTTTCAGTTTCAGTTTTACTTCTATAGCACATACGGAGGCCATCCTGATGTGCGTTCTCAGAAATGTAACAAGAAATCATTCTCCCGCCTGGGTCGGTCTGCTTTTATGCACAGCACTGTGCTGTAGTCAAGCAATGCCACTTCCTCACATACACAGTGACAATGGAAGATCTGTGCTGAGAGTCAAGGAAGGTGTGAATGTGCGTCTTTTATATTTGCAGGTCAGTCAATGTGTGGGATATTTTGTATAGGTACGGCAGGCATTTCTGAAAGTTGTAACACAGAGGTTTGGCCTGACTTGGATCTGAGCAACTCTGAGTGAGCAAATGCAAATGTGCCAGGCCTCAAGGATAATGGGTGGTTTGCACAACAAAAGCTGGAGGAGAAACGAGCTGACGACCTGTGAAAATCTCAGCAGGGGTGCTTAACACCTCGGGACTTGCACCAGAAAATAAAAACCCAGTAATTCTAGGGGGTGTTGGGTTTAGGGAAGTTAAGCAAATTTGCGCAGGTTTAGTAAATCTAGTGTTAAAAGACCCAGGTACATCAAAGTGCTTCACAGATGAGCCGCATTTGCGGGTTTACAACAATAAAGTAGCAAAGAAAATACACCCCCTGTAAATAGGTTGAGGAAGATTACAGTGAATGTCTTACAGACTTCTGCTCAGATCTCTAAAAAGAGATTTCAAAATTAAAAAGAAAAACGAGTACCAAGTAGGACACGGGTGTCAAATTCACTTTCGCTAACGTAAGGGTCACACCAAGGGTCAGACATATAGCTTATTAACAGGATTTCATTTGATTGGGAAATTATGCATCTTGTAGCCTATTTGTGTATAGTTTGGTTTGTATAAAGCAGGAGTGTATAACATAAGGCGCAGGTGCCAGAACTGGCCCAGTGAAGACTCTGATCTGGCCCATGGAAAGGAAAATGTGGAGGACTTAAATTTGGTACTTTTAACTATATTTTTTATTACATTTTACAGCCTACTCCTTCCTACTCGACCCTCTCCAAAAAACACACCACAGTATTTAAATTATAGAATTCTGTTATTTCACACATTTACTTCTTAAAATTAAGCCCAAAGAGTCATGCTGACAGATTTCCTTCATTTAATTTAGCAACATTTCTCAAACATACTGTTAAAATTGTGTTATTTTGTCTTATATAAAGATCGTGTCATTGATTAAATGTGTAGTTAAAATGTGTTACATTGACAGAAAGTTGAGTGTTACTGGTCCAGCCCACATAAGATGAAAGTGGTCCCACAATGTAAAATGAGTTTGATGTGCCTGGCATAGAGGATTAAGCCAGAAAACAAAAGTTTCTTAACCATGACAGCATTTTATCAAGAAAAAATATTGCATTCTGATTACAATTCAAACAAATTATAACAAATTGACTTAGAAGCCTGTATTTACAGTTGATGTAAAAGCTTAGAACAATGGCGAATATTTTATTTTAACAAGTCTCATATAGGCTGTTTTGCAGGCCTGAACATCAGAGCTCAGTAACTGTCTCATTAAAAACATAAGGCAAGGAAAACAGCTTTTACCGTACAGCCGAGCTTCTGCCATGAAGCTGGCTGCTGATACAAAACCGATACCGTTGCATCTCCATCACTTTGAGTTTGGCCTTGAAGGAACACACAGTTGCACAGCTTTTTTTTTTTGTTCAGGGACTTTCCAAAGCCTTTGTTCCTTGTCCATGACTCCATACCTTTACTGGTATGTGGATTCAGACAACAAATTAAGTTCTTTGAAAACAGAAATTGCCTCTTTACACTCGGTGAAGGCATAGTTTATTCAGTCTCCTACCACAGCTGAAATGGTCTGCCTTAAGAACTAACTTTCCTGTTTGTTGCATCCAGTTTTAGCACGTGTGTGAGGTGCACACTGCTTTGCAGATGACTTCTACAACCGAGTAGGTCAAATTGAAATTTATTTAAGAACCTAAAGCGATATGCAGGCTGGATTAACATTTGTGAAGGGCCAACTTTTTCCTGTGGGCCATGACTTGGACACACTGTAGATTATAGAAAAATCTCCAATTCACGTAACTTACATGACAGTTACAACTTTAGATTTTTACTAAGAGGGCATCACAGGCTTGTCTGTATACAAAAGAAACAGGCGAAGAGAGAGGGAAGAGAAAGACCACGGCACTCGTGATATAGTCTTTTCAGAACTCTTTCTCCTTTAACCTACACCTCCTCCTCCTTCACCAATCCCTCCTCCCTCCATCTCCCCAACCACCCGCCAACTCTTTCCACTTGGACCATTAATTCTCTCAGCATGCTCTAGGGTTGTGTGCTGTGGACGTGTGGCAATGAGAGCACAGAAGGAGAGCGAGAGAAGGAGACAGAATGTGCTGTGTGTTTGTGCTCACAAGTGGGGAGGAACTGACAGATCTGGCCCAAGGGTTGCACGGGGTCGCGTGTATGTGCGGCTCGACCTGCAGACAAGGGGCAGCACCCAACATACCTCCCCCTAACCTGGACGGGCGGGCACTTGGTATGTTTACAGCAGGTTGGGCAGCCTGAACACCCAGGGAGGGATCAACAATTCACAAAAACACTGTGAGGGCTGCAGGCAAAGAAAACAAAGAGAAAGCACAGAGTGTACTGATAGATGTGGAAAGGACTGATGAGAACCGTAGATCAACAATTACCAATATGTCTGCCTTTTTGTTAGACAGACAGACAGACAGACAGACAGACAGACAGACAGACAGACAGAAAGAAAGAAAGAAAGAAAGAAAGAAAGAAAGAAAGAAAGAAAGAAAGAAAGAAAGAAAGAAAGAAAGAAAGAAAGAAAGAAAGAAAGAAAGAAAGACAGACAGACAGACAGACAGACAGACAGACAGACAGACAGACAGACAGACAGACAGACAGACAGACAGAAAGAAAGAAAGAAAGAAAGAAAGAAAGAAAGAAAGAAAGAAAGAAAGAAAGAAAGAAAGAAAGAAAGAAAGAAAGAAAGAAAGAACGAACGAACGAACGAACGAACGAATGAAAGAAAAGATCACACCGGCCACTAAGGGCTTCTTATTGCAATGTCTGGATTATTATGTACTTGATTAATAATCCACACCATTTTTAGATCAATACATTTGTATGGAAAGCAGCCCACACGCTGAGATAACAGTCATTTTCAGCAAATGTCTAACTATATATTAATGCAAATGTGACACAGTGGACAAGGAACTCTGACTCTTGTCTGTTGGGAGTCAGTGTGGGTGTAAAGTGATGATGTTTCACAGCCCCAAGTCGGCAGAGAACAGAAACATGCAACAGAATAATGGACTTTTCTAAAGGTTTCTCTCTAGAACGAACTAAACCCCTCCATCACTTTTGATATGCACATTCAAACCGTGTAACGCTGTATCTGATGAGAAAACGATGTGTTGTTTAGAAGGGCTTCAACACATAAACACAATACATAAACATGTATTTATGTATTGTGTTTATTCTATTGGTGCTGTGTTGGTGTTTTGTTTTTTTTTTTGGTTTAATCTTAATGAGCAATACATGTGCAAAAGAGAAGGAAAAAAAGGAGAAAAAACCTCAGACACGTCAATCAAACGCACTCCCGAGAAGAGTTCTAATCAGGAAGCAAATAAAAACAGCAGTGTGGGTGGACTCTGGGATTATCCCTGGTAGATATTTGCTAAGAAAAAAATAAAAAATAACACACTTCACATATTGATTTGTTGCTGCTACTATCTGTTCAGATTCTCCACCGCTGTGTCCCACTGCTGACTTTAATATTGTCTCTTTTTGAAGCCTCAAATTACTAATTAACACAAAGACAGATGATTGCAATTTCATTTGCTCTTTGTACTTTAATTTGTAACAGCTACACGTTAACCATTTCAATTACTTGCAAATTGAAAAAAAAGGGAAAAAAAACAATAAATAAGAGAAATCAGCCGTTGAGGCAGAACACTGTAGTTTCTGCTTCAGTTATCTTCCATAAGGTAAACATCAAGACACCCAACTGTGCCTCATTTCCCTCTCAGTCTTTGAGTGTTCAGTTGCACCACAATAACTTGGTCTGTATATCATAAAATGCCTGGAAGACACATAGATTTCTCTGTGCACTGACTCTCTACACAAAGAAATCTGGGTGTGTGGTTTTGAATTTTGCTCCCAGGCTTCGTATTCATCATTTCCCATGTAGAAAGCTGATCACATGGCAGAAAGATAAGCCCAATACCAAAATGGATTCTAAAACACAATCACATGAGGTATGTATCATATTGTTACAGCCACACTGGTTTAAGTGGTTTACAGCAGCAGTCCCCAACCCCCGGGCCTCGGACTGGTACCGGTCCGTGAGTCGTTTGGTACCGGGCCGCGAGAGTTGAGGCTCAGGTGTGAAATGTATGGTTTTCAGGGTTTTTAGCGGTTTTCAGCGTTATTTTGTTATCGTTTTTATCTTTAACTCGGTCTTCCTGGGTCTTTTCACGTGTGAATGAATAAATCTTCTTTTTTTCGGTACTGGTACTAGTTTTATTTTGTTGTACTTTTCCGCAACACCTTAAAGGCCGGTCCGTGAAAATATTGTCGGGCATAAACCGGTCCGTGGCGCAAAAAAGGTTGGGGACCGCTGGTTTACAGCATGTGAAGATTTACACTCAACCTGATCAGGTGTCCTCTTCAAGCTAATTTTACAGCAGGATTGGAAGAAACTTTGCGAGACCTAATGATTTCATTAAGCGACTGCTTAAGCAGGGTTTAGGAATTCATTCGGCTCTTGGGAAACTTCCACCCAGTAGGACACAGAATCACAAAGCTGAATAACCATAGCAGCTTTGAAGCTCAAAGTCAGTTTCCATATTCTCTCTAAAACTCCCATCTCTGACTCTTACCGTTTCTTGCACACACACACGCACATAGGAAGCTCAAACCAGAGAGCAGATACCAAATCACTGATCTCGTACAATACTTGGATCGTTCACATCTTTATAAATCACTTAAAGAGTGCTTTCAAGATTTTACATTTGGACTAATTTGTGCAGTATAGCTAGAAATTAAAAACATTATTGAAAAACAGTGATTAAACTGTCTTCTTTAATCCGTAGTAGTAAAATATATATAGCACTCCCTCTGTCACTGAACTGCAATAGCAATAGTAATTTCTATCCAATGATGCAATGCAGTAAACTAAGCAAATGCAACTTTAAATGTAAATAATAACGTTTTACAACTTGTAACAGGTCAAAGAAAAGTCCATACCATAAAACACATGACGCAGACACTCCCCCAGAGAAACTATCCATCCGTTCTCTGCCAGGCTCTCTCTTTGCCATAGTGAAAGAGAAACTGACAACCATCAGGATAAAAGCAAGAAAACATTCTGTGTGTGTCTGTATGTATGCAATGACTTTTTCTGATCACAATCGAATCCTGCCAACATGTTGATATTCAGGTATGGACACGTTAAAGAGATACATTTTGACAGCAGGGCAAAAAACCCACCAACTTTTCAAAGTAAGTGTCAGAGAGCGTTAAAGTACAATGTGTGAACTGTAGCGCTTTGCAATCATGCTGAATAGAGTGCAGAGGACATCATAAAACAAACAAACAAAACATGACCGTGAATTTTATATTTGACACGGCCACACTGAACAGCCACCTAAGCAGTGAACGACTGAAGCAAGAAATAGATATTTCCTCAGGAAATGAAGGTTCAAAGAATGAGAATAAAATAGGAACTTTTTTTCAATTGACTCAATCATGCTTTACAGAAGAGTTTCAATAATAATAGAGCTACTGAAATACACTGAATTAAGTTGAAACAATCTTATGCAACAAGATGTCACTGACCCACTGTATCAATGCTTTTGAAGGAGAAAGTGTAGTTACGCTGCTGAAGGTCTGCAACTATTCATTACTGCAGTAAACTGAGATTCCTTACAAAAGCTCAAGCTTTAAATGTTACAGTATCACCTAGACTGGAGAAAATTACTACAGAATTATTACTGTGGCAGTACAAAACAAGCCGGAAATATAAGACTGACACAGTAAAACAAATTTATGGAGATTGTGTCTCCCAGCAGATAGAAAGCAACATTCCACTCTCATTTTAACTTTACCACCAACTATCCTGTGAAGCTCCTGTGAAAACTATGTCTTACACCTTAGTCATTAGATTCATTTTTAGGAATAAAACAGTACTAACTATATCCTTTGGCAGTAAAATGAGCAGCATATCAAATGTTTCTTAAAAAAAAAAGATTGCTTTAAATCAGTTGGATCATAAGATGCACGGGATGAAATCAAGTGGAATGAATCCACAAAGAGGAAAGAAAAATACCCTCTCGTTAGGTTCACTTGATGGCAGCAGTAACAAAGCAGACTAAGTAAGGCTATAGAAACAAAACTCCAGGGTTTAGTAAATCAAGTTTTCCTGTCAGATTCACCTCCCTCGCACTCTCTGTTTAGCTTATATTACTTTTGATACACAAATTCTCTTGTAGTGACATTAAATATGTTCAAAATTCCATTAATATTGAACAGAATCACCAATTTAACCCAATACAAAAAAAATATCCGGTTCATTTGGGTCATTGTGTGCTCAGCTTGCGTTAGTCTTTTAGCTAATGATACCCTAAGTTATAATCTGCTATTTGAGCTAGCCAACTGAAATTACATCATCACAGAAAGGGAAAACTTTTAATTGTACATAAACAGTTTTTGTGGTTCTGCAAGTAAAGCATGCAGGCACATGAGGCAGATTTTGACATTTGTGGAAACAAGCTGTGAATGGACTAACCGCCGGTGGTGATAAGCTAAGCGTTTTATTCTTCAAATAAGAAAGGAAAGCTTTAGTAGTTCAACAGCTGTCTGGAAATAGGTGAAAAGGCTCCCAGCAATACAATATCTGGAAGGATTTGTCTTGATGTAGCACGGCTTTGTGGAAGTGCATTCCGGATGCTATAGGCTGAGAGAGATGCAGAGACAGTCGGAGAAATATTGACAGAGTTAGACTGAAGTGTGTGTCTGGGGAATAGAGAATACGGGTGGGCGTAGGAATGGGGTGGGGGGGTGTTGTTTGTGCGCTCAATATCACGCTCTGTCAGAAGCTGTAATATCTCTTCCATTTCATTAGTTGCTACATGAATAGACCTGACATCAATCAGCGCCCGCTTGGCTGATTGAAAGAGAAGTGCCTCAGCATCAGAGAACATCATGGAGCATCATGGAATGAGCTTGCAGTTTGTAGGAAGTGATTGTACAATGTTAACCTGGAGAGCAGTACAATGAATCTCAGCCTGGCATAAACTCTGAATCTGGAACAGATATACGCCTCGTACACTTTTTATAATCAACGGCAGAGTCTCACACACAAGTGTGGCGATTTTCTAAAGCATGCAATATGCAGTTATCTTCTGATAAATCTATCGCTTAGGGGACACAAAGGCAACACATAACCATTATATAATATTTTAAAAAAAATGGAATGAACAATATTTTTTTAAGCTGCGAATTCTTACCAGTGTTAACTGTGCCATCTTTGTTAATGGAGGCGAGGACACAGGGAAGTGGATTGCTAGCTTTGTGCTGAACCTTGTCACCAGTCAGCAACTTGAGCCGCTGTGATGTGACTGGTGGAAAGCGATAGAACTGGAAGGTGAAGTAGATGTTTTCAGGCCAATCGGGACCAACACCCGGTGCTGCTATTCTGTGAAAAGACAGCAGGAGATGATTGTTATTATGTAAAAATAATGATTACAATGATAATGACCGTATAAGAATACAGTGTAAATAAATTAGCATACAAAGAAATCGAAATCTGTTATATTTAGAAAATAATTTTTTCCCCCAGAATCTTTTCAAATGTTTAAAAAATGAATATTCTGCACATCTTATAGGAGTCGTTTAACTTTGTAGCTGCTTAAAAGTGAAAACTTCAAAACCAAAAAGAGGATAAGAGCTTAACTTTAAAGTTGCTAAGAAAACTGGACTGCTGACTAAGTGGGTACAAATTCACAATTCATTTTTAAAAAATGAAACGCAGCAAGAGAACGTGTTATGAGATCTGTGGACGAGAGAAAAGTGTATAAATATATATAAATATCTAGGTTATCTATTGCCACAAATAGAATACTTTTCTTGTGTTTGTTTACTGGGACTCCTGTTTAGAAAAAGTAATCTTTGGGGCTATGAGAACCTCCTCCTTGTGTGCTGTGTACTGCTTTTCACACAAACGCCACCCTCTGAGTGTGATTTCATGCACACATACGCATTTCTAATCCCACACTTGAAACTGCAGTTAGCCCACATAAAGTCCCTGTGAGCCTGCAAGCACCCGATTTCAGCGCCAAGCACATTTAAAACAGAGCAAGTTTCAGGATGAGCTTCTTGCTTCCATATGATGAATAAATTATCAACCAGTCAATGAGTATTGAGGAAAAAGAAAAAGCATTTTAAAAACAAGCAGGGAGTGCTGTGAGGGCCCCCTCATGACCACAGACTGCCGAAGCCGTAGATTTCAAAGTGGAAACTAATAAGAGCGGCGTATGACCTCCCAGTCAATCACAAGCTCTGGTGTTCCACTGTTAAAGACGATGCCATGCTCCATCTTCAAAGAGGAGCCAGCATTAATATTCATTCAGTAAACAGACAAGATTGATAATTATGGCGCCCAGGTGAGAGGTGGAAATTACACTGCCTATTCACAGGCTCCCTGCCTGTCTAAATGGTACTGCTGCCGCTGGCGGAAGCCCAGTCTGCCATACCTGTTTGTCATAATTTTGAGGTAACTCAGCCTTACCTCACTCTACAACGACCAACAGAGATTCAAAATTTATGTTCCAGTTTGAGGCTTTAGTTTCCACTTCAGGCTGCCCTAAGATGGTGATGAAAAAGATCCAGAGGGACTGAACAGGCTTTCATAGCATCACAACATAAACACTTAAGTAAATTTATACACTCAGACATTTATATGTTTTCTTGTACTATCCAACTGATAATGTAATAGTGTTTCAGCTTGCACCCATGGTGTATAATTTGCAATAAAACAAGGGCTGACTATAACCTTCCTTCCCAATTGCTACCACAAAGAGTGATTTATCTGTCGGCTTTTACATTTAGGTCCACGAGTATTTGTAGTTTTGTCTCTGTACATGACCACAGAGGACTTTAGATAAAACAATCAAGACGTGATTTAAGTGCGGAGCTTCAGCTTTATTACCTTCATTTTTATACAGCTTCCCACTTTCAGAGGCCCAAAAGTATGTGAATAAACTAAAATCGTTTTAAATGCAAGGACTGATTTTAATACTTTGATGAAAATAATTTGCAGTCAATGACTCTCTGATGTCTAGAACCCGTGGACATCACCAGATGCCGTGTTTTCTCTTTTGAGATTCTCTGTGATGCATTTACTGCAGTCACCTTCAGTTGCTACTGGTTTGTCAGTCTCTGTGTCTCTTTTGGATTCTCTGTTGGGTTGAGACCAGGTGACTATCTTGGCCACTGAAGAATGTCCAACTTTTGTCCCTTCAGAAACTCTTGAGTTGCTTTTACAGTATGATTTGGTCATTATCTGTACACGGTGTGTAGAGCTGCCCTATCAGTTTTACACCGTTTGACAGAATGTGAGCAGAGAGTATAGTCCTGTACACTTCACAATTCAACCTGGTACTTCTATCAGCATTCACATCATCAAACACTAGTGAACCAGTTCCACTGACAGCAATACATGGCCTTGTCAGAACATTGCCTCCACCATGTTTGACAGATGATGAGGTAGGCTTCAGATCATGAGTTGTTCCTTTCCTTCTCTATACGTTTCTCTTCCCATCATTCTGGTACAGCTAATTTGGCCTTCTTGGTCTTGTGTGTAACCAGTGGTTTGCATGTTGTTGTTAACACTCTGTATTTCCATTCGTGATGGTGTCTCTTGAGCTTGACAGTGATACACCTGCCTCCTCAAGAGTGTTGCTGGCTTGGGTAGATATTGTGAAAGGTTTTTCATAACAACTTCTGTCATCTTTCACTTTGACCATTTTCCATGGTCTTCTAGTCTTTTCACTGTTGCTGAGTTGGCCAATGCATTCCTCCCTTTACAAATGTACCAGACTTTTAATTTGGCCACTCCTGACATTACTGCTGTCTCTCTGATGCATTTTTGGTTTTTCAGCCTAATGATGCCTCCTAGACTTGTTTCAGTATCTCTTTGAACCTTTGAAAAGTGAAGTGCTACCAAATACAAGTTCAACTCTGGAAATCAGCACCTGATTTATTTGATAAAAACTCACAATGACATCTGTCATGGTTTTAGGTATATCAGGTACTGTGATGAAGGTTTAAGTATTAACCTCCTGCCTAAACAATTTTTTTTCCTCTAAATAAACTTGTATGTATTTTTTCATCGTTTCTTAATTTACTCTGGAATATATTTCCCTTTATTTTTACTGTAGCAGCAATTTTCATAGAAAAGTTACTCTATAGAGACTTATTTTTTACAAAGCACACACTGTCATTACCTTAAAAAAATCTGCAGACTTCGCCTCAGAGACATGTTTTTCTGAAATTTTAAATACTAATAAAGTTACTGATAAAATGAAATGAAGAAGAGGCGAAAAGTAGAAGATTGCAGCCCTATTAAATTTTTCAATACCTCTTTGGTAACAAGATTTCAAGTACTTGTCGCTCTTTACCCTTTTTCCTGCCACTTCTTTCCTCCTCTTTGCCATCACAAAGAATCGTGTTACTTAATGATTTATCAAGGACACTTTAGACCCACACGCAGGCAGATTTCACATCGGATTTTCCAATATTGATCCAAAAAGGATCAAAAGGTGCCAGATTTTAAATAAAATCCTTCTTAATGTTTTTAAAAATGGTTGAGTTTCCAGGGACTATGTTACATGACTCCGCTGATTAGTGAACAATGTAAAATATAGTGTCGCACCATTGGTAGGATTTTGCTATCATTTGTTAAAACTGAGCAGACATGCAGCTGTGACAGGCAAAGACGGTGCACTTTCAGACAGTGTAATTAATTATAATCAAAAGCAGAGTCTTTTAATCTAGTCACACACAAAGCACTGATTATGCATCTCAAAACAGCAAGAGGTTAGAGAGTGTAAAGGTTGATGCATGGGTGGTCATGGCACCATGATGGTGAGTCCATGATGAACAAGACAAATGTAAGCAATGCCAACAGCACTGATGACAAGATAGAGAGACACAAAAATCGGTGTGTTTTGTACCTATCGTTCGGCAGTCGTCATTCCCCACCCCCCTCCCAACCCCGCTCCACTGTCAGCCCCTGTCAGAGTTGATGCCAGCTCCAGGGTTTTCGTGATGGGACACTGACAGGGGTACAATTCAGCCTGTGCTGACAGGAAATGTGCTTTTCTGCAACCATGAGTGTATGTGTGCATACTGTGTAGGGGTATGTGCTCGACATGTACGTAGAGGGTGGCAGGACCTTATGCCTGGTTTAAACGCATTGAAATCTTGAAAAATAGATAACCCCTTGAGGCGGGGAGGAGCCGCCCTTGGCCGTCAATCAGTCTCCAAATCTCTACACAGATAGTGGCTCAGTGTACAGAAAGATATTGGCAAGGTTGTCGAATCAATGGCTGCTCTGTTTCACTTAGAATACAACAAATCTGCCATTTCTGGAAGCAAAAAAGTAACTAATTTGCAATCTGTCATGGTGTTAAAGCCAAATCTTTAACAGCAACAAAGACAACAGCAATTAAGCTATGCTATACAGTAGTAACACCTCAACCACATGTGACACAGTACTGCAGGCCTCACCTAGTAAATGCCAGAAACTGGAACACCAGCAAGTTTCCCTGCAGGTCATTCTCTTCTCGATTGGGATCAAAGGGTAGGGGTTCTGTGGGATCCAGGACATCAGCCACCTGTCCACTAGAGTCCACGATGTCAGGGAAACCAGCCGAGAAGAGGTGGGCCAATGAGCTTCTGGAGCTGACTGAGCAGGAACTAGAGTTAAATTAGAGGAAAAATTCAGCACACATCAATCATTCGCCAAGCAGAAAAGACTTCAGCGAATGCGTTCTTGATGCTTTACGAGCAGCAGGAGGTAATGCGTTTAGTCCCCACTGCACTGGCTTCACTTGGGTGATTTGCGGTTGTAAATGAGGCGGAAAAAAAATGTCTGGATCTGTGGAGCGGAATACAATGCTGTTTTTATCATTTTTCGACCTAGCTTTGTTTGCCTTGGATCAGTTCCATCTCGACTCAAGATGTTTATCTTTTGGGCAATAACTTCAATTTAGTGACTTCATCCAATTAAACTGAACCTGAATTTCAATATCCGGCTGGACTTAAGAAAAATGTGGGGAAATGATGATTAGGCAGCATAAGGATGTCAGCAATATCTGTCAAGCAGCGGTACCACAACAATACTAACAGGGGAGCGAGAACGGGTGCCAAAGCACTCCCAAAGGATTTTCTTGCATAATTGGCAGTTATCTCTAATCATAGTGGCCACCTGTTTTCCCACAACTACGGTAACATTTATAACTTATACTCTCAGTGCTGACACCAAACATTCTGGGTCTGATAACACCGTGCACAGATGGCTGACTAAAGTGCCGGCATAGAAAAATGAACAATAATGTTTGGGCTTCTCATAAAAGTAATGCTGCCTGTGTCCATGTTGAACCCACAGTGTCACATTTGTGAAAGAACGAAGCCCTGATCAAACTAATTAAGGTAACATCAGTGAAGAAGACAGTCGACTGGGCTTTTCCTCTGCAGCTGTGTCAATTTCATGCTTTCCTTCTCTCCCCCATCGCTCAGAGTTGTATCTTAATTTAGCCCCAGTTAATATTCAAGCCATCATTTTTATTTCAAAAGAGGCTCAATCAGATATGCACGGCAACTTCAATTAAACTTCTTTAGACTTCATTGTTCTTCTCAAAAGAACTGGGTCATTCCACACTGAAAACAGTCAAAAAGATGTTTTGGATCCGAGTGAAAAGGCAGAGATGTTTCAGCCCACTGAACTGAACAGCATTGTGTCTGGATCCAAACTCTGGGATCGGAAAACAGTTTCAGAGCCAGCTGCTTATTTACTGACTCTCTGTACTAGCACAATGCCTTGTTTCGGAGTTAGTGTGCCCATTATTTGCAGAATGCACTCTCTCATTCGGTTTCCTGTCTAAGACCTGGCTATATTTCCACTGACATTATGATCGTAAATTGCCTGCTGAGTTCATTGCATTCTGCTCAACTAAATCAAAGTCAAAACCTCTCCCTTACAGCTGGATTTAATAATGAATTTCACACTAACAAACAGTGCTGAAACCATTACCCAAAGTGGGATGTAAAAGCTGACAAAACATTTTTCTTTAAATTGGCTCTGACCTGAATTCTCCTACTTACTGGCAGAAGTGTTATCCTACCCAGTGCAAACATGTTGCCAATTAGTGAGCCAATCAATATCCCTCTGTAGATAGCAAGATAGCAAACTTTTGTGGTAATAAAGGACCGTACTAGAGTTCACGCAGGATACCAGGCTTCATAAAACAGTAGCATGTTGAAAGGATATTTGAAGTGCCTTTCTTTAGTAATGTTTCCTGTCAAACATGAGTCACCCTCCCATGCTGACATGGAGAGGTTAGCCAAATCAGAAGCTGTAGCGAGGTGGAAATCACTGAAAGTACAACTAGAAGAAAGGGAGAAAATTGTGTTTTTCAGTTAGCTGAAAACACGGTTGTTTGACAAATCAGGAATCCACTAAAAACATATTTTTACACACTAATCGTGGCCACCCGATTCCAGTTAGTTTTCAGCTAATGCATTTTTCAGTGCTGCAGTTCAAAGGCATCTATCATTGTTTAATGTTTTACAAATAAAAACTGGCCTTTATTGCAATTTGTGGTGCACAGCTGACGCCAACAACAAAGCCTCCATATCCTCCTTACAGAGGATCACAGATAGCTTTGGGTTGCAGAGTGGTCCCACATGCTGGATTAAAGACCGGTGTAAATGACTAACAATAACATGAGTAATGATGATTCAGATCCACAGTGGAGAGAGCATGAAAAAATATGCCACAATATTACATTTTTAAGAGAATATCCATCATGTTTTAGGAAGGCTATCCTAAAACATGATGGACACTCTTGGAGTAAAATAAAACATTAGCTGATAAAACACACACACAAAAAAGACACTGGTAATATTTTATGGCCATTTGGCATTTCATTTGTTTTAAGCGTGTTTTGATGTGTAAATTCAAATCCTTCTCCTCACACACAAGCTCTTAATGAACAAGTCTTACAGAGCTCACAGTACAGTAGTAGATCATCCAAATAGAGAAACTCTTAGGGTGCTAGCTTACATGTGTTTTCTAAAGTTGTCAAAAGTAAAATGGAAGCTAGAACCCTCAGCAATTAGGATCCTAGCAGTAGAAACCCTCTCTACATTGGTATTTCTCTCTCTCAACCTTCAGTATCATGATCTAAGTTCATACACTGATCTGATGTCAGTATTTCTTATTTCTCTGGGTTCTCTTACTCTCTCCACTGTCCCCCTTCCCCTAAGTAGTCATGATACATGGCTGCCTTTCCAATTGGGGTTTGTTTCACAGGTTTCCTCCAATAAAGGAGTTTTTTTTCTCCTCAGTGTTGCTAAGTTCTTGAGAATTAATCTTGTGTTTTCTCTCAATAACATTATGAGATCTTTACCTTAAAATGGCCTTGGGCAAACTGAACTGAACATTGCAGAGATTTGGGATCTTCAAACTTTTATAAAAGTTATTGTTGATGTCCAATAACTATTTTTTTAAAAAGAGTCTTTTCTTTCTGGGTCACATCATTGCTCGTGTCTGAGGCAGACAACAGACTGGGCTCACCTGGGCACATTCATCCCCAGAGTAATGACAGGGGCATGGACAGGGGTGAAGGGCAGCTCCTGAAGTTGGTCTCCCTCATCATGAAGTGAAGCTGAATCACCTCCTCTTTGCTGAAGGTCCATCTCCAGGTGGGCGAAGTTGCTGACAGCTGAGCAGGCCTGAAATAAAAATCATTAATAACAAAGCAAGGAATGATTAATGCATAATCCAATAAATGAGATTACCACTGGCTGCAGTACATGAGGATTTTACGTCAACGCTATTGTTTTTATCACGATAACTTACTCAGACGTATTATACAGAATGGCACACAGCCAGTTCCTTAACAACATTACACACACGTGTCAGTGAAGCCATGTGCAGCAACGTGAATTGACTGAACTGTATTACGGTTATGGACAGAAAGGAATCAAAAGAGGACTTGCTTTGCAAAACATTATTGTCACCTTGATGTATGGAAAGCATGTATACTGCATTATGGAGACTTGGATTATATTTACAAGGCAATAGGATGAAAGCTTGTGGTGGATTAGCTAAAACTGATTCAGGAAATTGCCTAATACTCTGAAAAGCAGTTCCAACCGCACACTTACAGTGGAAATGCATATCTTTAAAAAACAGCAGCCATATGTCACGGAGGACGTAAAGAGCTTACTCTGGTTAGGTTTACTGGATGTCTGCATTGATCCTCAAAGCTTATCTATGAGTCACAAGACTATAAATAGCCTTGTCCATCAATATACACCGCAGACACACAACTCTTTCAAAGTGTGTCAGAAACAAAGACAGCTGGACGCTGCGGGCTTTAGCAAATGTTATTTAAACAGGAGTAAATTGTGCATTTCTCAGGGGAACTTTTCAAAAATGTTTTGCTCTAATAGAACAGGACAGGTTATGTGGTCCTGAGTCAAAATGCTCACAGTCACCGTAATAAAGAAACATCATTTCAATTTAGTAGATTATTGATTGTCATAGTTTGGGGCATCACTGAACGACACTGGCTGCTAATTGTCCAGATGGATACGATAAATTAAAATCTGGATAAGTGCACAATGCAGTCAGGGTCAATTCATTGTGATTTTTGGTGTTTTTCAAGAAAAAAAAAATCTGTCAAGATGGGACCCAAATTTACATTTTTCCATAAAGAATACAAGAGGAAAACAGTATGGGGCAAATAAAAAGCGTTTTAAAGGATAAATATGTCAATGCTAATGCACAATAGGCAGCGTTATAGTCACGCTAAGGCTGCCGAAGCATTGGAAGGGCCAATGACAGTAAGTTCAGGAAAAAGCACAGATGACTTAATCAGCCTATAACAAGTTAAATTATTTTTCTTTAAGAGTGCATTTTGCATTTTTAATCACCAATGTTTGCATTGTGCTGCTTTACAGTACTCGACTTTACAATATATTTATGAAAAGAAACAGCACAGTTAATTGCCTGTGGATCAGTTCAACATTTCTACATTTTTTGTGGCAAACATTAATCCCCACTTCATTGTCATTGACAGGCACACAGCTGGAGGGGTATTAGCGAAGATAATTAGCTAAGAAGTGCTAATGGTGTCATTTTGCAGTTGTTTTTTTCCCCTGGTCTTTGATACATGTGCATGGTTCAGATGGCATATTAAACACCATGCGAGGCTGAGCATTATTGGGCTTTCCGTCAAACGTGCTGGTAATAACCTCGACCAAAGTCGTGCTACTATATATACGTATATTCAACATACCCTACATATGCACCGTTATTCTCTGATCAAACAACCTGCAATATAATAACCTAAGAGAATTTCAATGCATAATGTAGAAGTCTTAACACATTTTAAAGGCTCAGAGTAATTGAGTTATACTTTATCTCAACTTGCTACCATAAAACCTATGGAGTGTGATGACATACGAGCACTTTTTATAGGCTGGTGAGTTCAGGGTGTAAGGTTACAAGGACAAATGGAGGTTTAAACAATAAACGCTGCAATCTAGTTTAATTACTCAATATACGCAAAAGGAGTCTCAGAAACTTGCTTACAGTATCAGAACAGAATGAAATGCCAGCGCGGAGACCAAGGAAATACACAGTACACAGTAATGTTGACAGTGTTTTCTGCCCTATATGAAATCCAGCAGTGGATTCTACAGTATTGGCATTTAGAAAGTACAAACCAAGCAACCAAAGTCAGGCACTTTAACAAGTCGCCTGCATTTAAGGTAATATTTTCAAACTGCTAGCAGAATGTGACCTTTAAAGAAAGGTTATATACACTATGAAAGAACATAATACAGCATGTCTTATGTAAAAACATAACATAGTAAAATTCATAGTAATAAAGCTTCTCACTCCCTGTATGTGCTACTCTTCTACACTGTAGAACAATAATTATAATAAATAATTATTACATCTATTGTTTTGGGATTGATGCACATATAGTAACGGAAATAATTTAACATTCAGTTTTCCTTTAATGTAAAACATTCTGTGATGCAGTTGGAAGCCAACCGGTGCAACTGTAGGTGCCAAGCTAACCTATTACTAAAAAAAGGAAATGCTGCTGTGTTGCCAGAAACAGACATTAGATTTGAAATATATATATGGAAAGAAATAAAAAGCATTACAACTTGTGTGAATGAGAGAACATGGGTATAAATGAAGCTTATTTCTTGGAATGTAGCCCAGTAAGTACAAGATGTTCCTACTTTTAGATAGATAGAAAAGTGGATAAAGTTATTCTGACAATTTCACAACACGACCTAGTCTGTCTTTCAAAATGAAATTGTATTGTGTCCTTCTGCCATGTTGTCTTTCTTATTATATTTGATCCTTCCAGTAAGTCTGATTCCTAGTTCCTGGCTTATTTCTGCAGAATGATTCATGGTTTAAGATATATAGATTTTGAGCATGAAATATGAAGGAAATCCATTAAAGCTGTAGTTGACTAGTTACAATATCGCAGGACTTCTCAGCTATGCTGAAAGGGGTATACCTGAAAGCAGGTATACAGTCCAGGGCAGCACTGAACGAGCCCCTACAATCTAATGTGATAATAAAGGGGAGGCAAGCAAACACATTTGCTGGTGTGTACGCTTAAATTTGAACAAATCTGCAATGGTGTTCATTAGAGGACTAGATACTACATTAGCCACCAGTTCTGTCCTCATATGAAAGACAGGAGACATGGGGTTAAGTTAAAAAGAATACAAAATATTACATAACTAATGATATTCAAATGTCCTTGCAGTTAGGCACCATAATTGCCGATGTGAATTCCTTTCCAGAAAGAAAAACAAAACAAGATTTAAAAAACAGAGTCATCAAGATGGCAGGGTCAAGATCTCTGTGTGAGCTATAACCATGGCAACGATTAGTGTGTGCATTTCCCCTTATAGCTCAGTGGCATTGCAGACTTGATGTATTAACAGTGAGCACTTTGGAAACTTCACAGCAGATATAACCAACAACACTCCAGTTGCAATTAACAAAGCTTATATTGTGACTACTTGTGACAGGCTTAAGTTGATTATCACTAATAACATAAAAGTAGAAATAAACATGCCCTGTGCCTCCTGCATTTCGAGAAAACGGTCCATCCCCAGCTGCAGGATGTGACTAAACTGAAACTGTTTACAAGCAGCCAAACAAATCCCTATACTTCTCAAACAAGGGCAATATGCTATGTGGGGGTTTTTTCTACATCAAAGAGCAAATGTGCATATATAAGGATGTGAAAACTGATTTCGATAAGCTGAAAAAGATTCAGGGTTAATCCCAGGATTAGAGCATTATCCTGAGCCCACATGGTGAGGACATAGAGGGGGCGACACACTGTCTTACAGACTACCTCAACTTTTGTGTGGACACGGTCGCCCCTGCTAAGACGGTACGGTGTTATCCTAATAACAAACCGTGGGTAACACAGGAAGTCAAAGCTGTCCTCAACATGAAGAAGAAGGCTTTCAGGAGCAAAGTGAAGGAGGAGATGAAGGCAGCACAGCGGGAGGTGAAACGCTGCCTGAGGGAAGCAAAGGACACCTACAGGAGGAAGGTGGAGCAGAAGTTGGAGAGGAACAATATGAGGGAGGTCTGGAATGGTGTGAAAACCATCACAGGCCACAACACCAAGAAAAGCACAGTGGGGGGGACTGTGGAGAAGGCAAACGAACTCAACAACTTCTTCAACAGGTTTGACCAGCCCACAACCCCCCCACCCTCACCTTCACTACAGAGTCCAATCCCCACTCTCCTACCTCCCTCGCTTCCCCCCCTTCCTGACACCATGACACCCCCCTCCTCCAATCCCTCTCTCAGCAGCAAGACATCTCCCCCCCTCCCCTCTTCCCAAACATCTCCCAGTGTCACAGTGGATCAGGTCAGGAGACAACTGAGGAAGCTTCGCCCCAGAAAGGCAGCAGGCCCAGACAAGGTGTGTCCTAGGATGCTAAAGGCGTGTGCTGCTGAACTTGGGGAGCCGCTACAACGAGTCTTCAACCTCAGTCTGCGACTGGGGAGAGTGCCCGCCCTATGGAAGACATCCTGCATCGTCCCGGTCCCCAAAAAGAACCGGCCCAATGAGCTGAATGACTTCCGACCGGTGGCACTGACGTCACATCTTATGAAGACTCTAGAGCGGCTCTTCCTCAACCTCCTCCGACCACAGGTACAACATGCCCAGGACCCACTACAGTTTGCATACAAGGCGGGTGTCGGAGTGGAGGATGCCATCCTGTACCTCCTACACAGAGCCCACTCACACCTGGATGGGGGAAAAGGCACGGTCAGGATCCTGTTTCTTGACTTTTCCAGTGCCTTTAATACCATCCGGCCCTGTATGCTTCAAGAAAAACTGAACAGGATGGAGGTGGACCCCTGCCTGGTGGCTTGGATCTCCGACTACCTCACCGACAGACCACAGTACGTCAGGCTGAAGGACATCACGTCTGACACAGTGGTCAGCAGCACAGGAGCACCACAGGGAACTGTGCTGTCCCCTCTTCTCTTCACCCTGTACACCTCTGACTTCTGCTACAACTCTGAATTATGCCACATTCAGAAGTTTGCAGACGACACAGCCATCATGGGGTGTATCTGGGATGATCAGGAAGAGGAGTACAGAAGTCTGGTGAGGAACTTTGTCGCATGGAGTCACACAAACCACCTGCAACTCAACACCTCAAAGACTAAGGAACTGGTTGTGGACTTCGGGAGGTCTAGAGCAGGTCCACTGCCGGTTCAGATAGAGGGGGAGGAGGTGGAGGTGGTCAACAAGTACAAGTACCTCGGGCTGTGGGTGGACAATAAACTGGACTGGTCATGCAACACAGAGCACCTGTATAAAAAAGCCCAAAGCCGACTGTACTTCCTCAGGAGGCTGAGGTCTTTTAACATCTGCAGGAAGCTCCTGAGGATGTTTTACCAGTCGGTGGTTGCTGGAGTACTTTTCTATGCTGTGGTGTGCTGGGGGAGCAGCACAGCAAAGAAGGACTCATCCAGGCTGGAGAAACTGATCAGGAGGGCTAGCTCTGTGGTCGGCATGAAGCTGGACACTCTGGTGACAGTGGCAGAGAAAAGGACATTAAAGAAACTGATGGACATTATGGACAATGCTGGGCATCCTCTGCACACGGCCATTAACAACCAGAAGAGTCTGTTCAGTGACAGGTTGCTTCTCCCAAAGACAAGAACTAACAGACTTAAAAACTCCTTTGTCCCACACGCCATCAGACTGTTTAACTCCTCTCTGGAGGGGAGAGGGAGGGGAAACAGGAGGACAAAGGAGGGAACAACTAAGCTGTAGTGCCTCTTCACCTCACTGTGCAATACCTTTTGTGCAATACTTTTGTAAATAGTCAACGGTGCAATAGACTCAATACTTGAAATGTGCAATTCACTTGTATTTTTATTTTTATTCCTATTTATTCTATTTATCCCCTTCGTATATTTTATTTATATTGTCTCTGTATTTATATATATGTGTGTGTGTATAACTCTGTAACTTCTGTCGGTGCTGTGCTTTTTTGGAAATCGAATTTCCCAGAGGAACCCACCCGAGGGATTAATAAAGTTCTATCTTATCTTATCTTATCTTATCTTATCTTATCTTATCTTATGATTTCCTCGCCATTCTATGAGATTCTTCCAATGCTTCTAATGTGCATATTTCCAAATATATGCATATTTGTGGGTGAACGTAGTCTAATTTAGCAAAGACAAGGCAGCTTTCAAAGGCAAAATGAGTCTGGCAGGCAATTCGCGGAAGCAAACACCTACAACTGCAGGGAATAGGTTAGCCCTGCATCATTTCAGGAAATTATTCAGCAAAGTTAATCAAATCAGAACAGTATAGCTTGCTTCCTCATTTACGCTGCAGTGAATCCTCTGGCTGCAATGATAGGACTTGCGTTCAGATGCATAAAGCTTGTTAGCATTTAGAGCCAGTCGGATATGTTTTTTTCTCTGATGTAATTTTCATTATTATCTCTGTGTTAGTTCACTGGAAAGTATAGGGATTAAATCAAAAAGAGTTTGATAAAAAGGCATTCATTAAAAAAAAAAACTTTTTATTGCCAGAATTTGTATTTCAAATGGAGGGTTGATTTACACACGAAAACAGCTAATTGTTACCAATTACCAATCACCAATAAAAGAAGTACTGGACAGGGTAGGTTAAACATATTTTTTCCTAATTAGTCAAAACATGAGTTTGACGTAGAACAGTGAGTACCTTATTATAAAAAAGCAGTCTTTGTAGAATAATTGAAAATCCAAGTGAAAAAATAATGTTTCTTTTGATTCTAAAGATGAAAAGAATCCGCTTCGGCACCTCCAGCATCTCCAAAGACAAAGAGTGTGCAGGGCTGGAGTTCAGGTTAGAGGATGTGTGTGTGTTTGTGTCTCCATGGGTACATGGGTATGAGCTGGTAGCTGAGTGCTGTAAAGGTGAGTGTGGCTTTGTACTCCAGTGAAGAAGCGGACAATGTACGACATTGTGCGTCTTCGCTATGATTGAATGTACACCTCGTAAATGTATCTATGACTTACTTTCACCTAGTGTTTGTGTATTTTCTGCAGCGCGCGTGAGTGTGTGTGTGAAGGATGTGTGCGTTTCTGTGGGTGCGCGTGTGAGCGAACGGGGGTGGAAATCTTACGACATGTGACAGCTGGTGGGCCGATGCCAATGGGGAAGGATGGAGCAGAGAAGGAAACGACTGTTGCCACGGCAACGCCGAGCTGGAGTGGCTGATGGTCGGGTAGCGTGAAGTAGCTGCCAGCTGAGACAGTGAGAGCTGCGGAGAAACAATGCAAATGATTCGCTGTTATTATTATGATTATGAGCAACAGGGCTCAGAAATATACTTTACACCAGAGAGACACATGTGCTGTCTGAGATGGCAACACCCCATTACAATGCTTTGACACTTATAAACCCTCGTCACTCTACCTGCCTCCAAAACTACTGCTTTTTTGCACGCTGTCATCCTCCCGCAGGTCAACTTTAACTGACTTGTGAGATTGTTTCCATCGTTCTTTATGATTATCTTAAGTATTGTGCAAAAAGTGTCATGTAGAAATATCAATCATTACTCATAAGGGACTTGAAATGTAATTCAAAATGCCTCCAAAGACCTACATTCAGTGGTACATACACTGAATGGTGTACATTTCGGACATCCATCAATACACAAATATAAAGTGTTTATTCTGAATGTTATAATAGCATTTTCTTTCTTATATTTTCCCATTTTAATTTCTGTTTGAAGCTGTTGTAAATGCAGAGTGAAAATAATAAAACTCACCTCACCTTTACTTGATTTCTAAGTAATTTGTCATATTTATTTATGCTTTGCGTTTCTCTTTCCCACTGGAATTAACTGCCCTTAATGTAAAAGTGGCGTGTATAACACAACTTTGTTATTTAACAATGATGGAATAAGTGCTGTAGAATTGCACTTATATGGACACTTCAGAGCTATAGACGTGTCTCCACAATCACCATAATATTAAGTATGAAATACATTTCACATGTGAATTGCTCTAATCTTCGGTTTTCCCCACAGCTAATCCTGGGGTATCTCGAGGCATTCCCACACTCCACGGGATATTTTATACTGCAGCGACTAAGTCTGCCTAAAGGTTTCCTCAGAGATGGGCCTCCACAGGCAGACAGGTGGCATCTTGATCAGACAGCCAAATGATACTGTTTATATCTCTAAGCTAAAGAGCAGCTGTTATTCTCTGAGCTCCTTCTAAAAAAATGTTTCTTTCTGCCCAGTTATGTTGATCCTTTGTCTTATTTTAGTCTTTTCATAATAATACACTCTGATCAGAATGAATACATCTAATTAAATGGCCCCCAAATTACCGTCACATTCAAATCTGCACCATTGTCCCCTAGACAGGTGACAGCTTATTGCATCGGATTGTGAAGAGATATTTTATCCAAGTTTGTTTATCTACCTTTTGGGTAAAAGTCTTTTTGTTTGCTACTGTGAAATGATTACTAAAACTTATCCAAATCCTCTATTGTCTTTGAGAAAAAGGCAATGCTTTATTTATTTATTTAGCAGGGAAAATGCAGAATATATGCATTATACCAAATATAGCTAAAAGCTCATTCTCATGCATAGTCCCTGTGCATAGGCTCCTAATGACATGCAGATAACAACAAAAGATAGTAAATCAAAACCTGACAAATAAAAGCGTGTACACAATGAAATACCCTCAAAAGAAATGAAACAATAGTAGTTTCTAACTCGAGAACACACAATCAGCAACCCCAGAAGGAGAGAAAACATTTCATCAGTGTATGAAAATTCTGTGCTGCCACATTCATTCTCCCACAGCTCATTGACCGCAAACCTGAACAACGTTTTCAAATTAAATTTAAAATGTACTGCACTCTCCGATGCTTTAAGATTTCCACGTTCCCAGTAACTAAAAAAACAAAACAAACTGTTTTATCCAAAAGTTGCAAAACAAAATTTAATGTAGCGCTCACTTGCTTAAGCCAACAATACAACTTGTCACAAAGTTTTTAAAGAGGTTATGGCGCTAAAGTGTGAATAATAACGTATGGTTAACCAGTTGGACATAACTCATCTTAACTTCAGAAGCAGTTACCAGGTTAACGGGTTAAAAGGGACTTCATACACCTCCCGTCAGACTGTACATCTATACAGTAATTGCCCTGTGTACATGCCTGTTTGTACTTGATTATGTGCCCTACTCTTCCTCCATCTTTCTCAGTCCCCCCTCAGATCTGCCCAGCTCTGGAGCCAACAGCAGTCCTCACTGAGTCCTTCCACAAAACTTAGTCTAAGGCTTCGATCATTGCTTACCATACAGCCACTGTACTCTATCAATAATCAATAAATGTTTCTAATTGTGTTCCGTGTTGAGGGCTGTACTAGTGAATGTCAGCTATATACATAACATTTTAAAAAGATTATAGATTTTAGTTTGTCTGAGGCAGTGACAATATGTGTAAATGAACTATGAATCTATTTCATACAGTTTTTGTAAACTGTGTAATGTTTGCATGAGTCATTAAAGTAAAAGTTCTCTCTGAGAAAACACCACTTTATCATTCTCATGATTACGCCTCCTCTTTCTTCAGATCAATAAAAAGACAAAGACCAGGTCGTAATATATAAGGAAATATCTAAAGATGTTATCCCTGATGCCTGCTTTGGATATTTTTGTTTTTTGAAAGTTAGACAATTAATGTTAACTTTTTTCCTAATACAGGTAAAGAACATTTCAAAGTAAAAAAAAAAAGAATTATATGAAACATTTGGGGAAACCAGTTTCCAAAAGTGATACTGTTGTTCCTTTAAATAATTTATAGTGTGTTGAATTAACTTAGCACACTGAATCCTGCATGTCAAGGTTATCATAGGTTATTATGTGAAAGCATTCGAGAAATTAAAACTTTGTGAAATTATTTTGTTTTAGTTTAGTTGTTTTAGAACTTAAATAAATTTATTACTATATACTAAATAAACTATATGATGGATACACATGTTTATTGACACTCTGGATCGGTCAACTGCTTTCATAAAGTTATGTGTTGTTATTGTGAAATATGCACTAATTTTCGTAACTATTGCCTCTGTCACATCCTCCATACGATAATAAATAAAAAGACAAAAACTAACAGTGAAACTTATAAAAACTAAACTAAAACTAAACATTTCCAAATCATAAAAAAGTCAATTTAAATAAGAAAATCCACTCTGGGAACTAACTCAAACTAAACTGTATTAAAAAACAAAAAACAAAAGGTCAAAACGAAATAAAAATAAAAACTAGTTAGAAAATATACAAGTGTAACAACTCTGCCAGCCAAGATTAGTAGGATCAGTGCTGCGTTGCTTATTCGCTCAATCTCCGACAGAGCTTTACAGAATATTTTTTCAGCTTTGGAAGTCATTTTGATAAGTAAGAGAGAAAAGGTTATAATGGTAAAAATAATCTGTCAATGAACTGCAGTATTCCTTAATAATGGGCCTTTCAGTTCACTTGTGACCCATACTGAATCTGCTACACTCAAAACAAATGGCTCTCTAGATGGCAATAAAGATACTGCAATGAACTTTACTGAGCAATAAAAGAAGAATTGCTAACTCACCCACAGCTTTGTTGGCCTAACACACTTTGGTATTTTTCTGAGGACACTGCAAATGCAAATGCTTAAAATGAACTACAACAGACATCCCTGCTCTCTTCAAATCTTATCCTCAACAAGAAAAAAAACAAGGAAGACTTCACATAGCAAGTTCTGATGTGTCTCTGTGACACAGGGTACTTCTTCACAAACTGCTGGTTATAGCTAGTATTCATTTCATAGATGTGTGGCTACACTGTAGCTGCGTGCTGAAGACACACAGAGACACAGCCCACGATTCTAGCTATGTGTCCAAGCAACAAGTATATAAGTGAACAGATGCAACCACACAATTTTATTGAATGTCCACACATTGGCTAAATAGAGAAATACAAAAAAACCCTATAAAGACAAAAATCTATTAAAATGATATAAAGTAGCTTTAATGTTGGAAAAACATTAAACTTCACCCTGCACAACTAATCAAATCTTGATCTTGATCATGATTTTGGCTTGGTACAATTAAACAAACATGAGAGTTTCTGCTCCACCAGCAGAAAAAGCCAAAAGCAAATCAAGCACTCCTAACATCAGTGCCCATCACAGCCGGGAGTATCCTGGACTAGTCTGGACGAGTAAATTAAACATTAAAAGACAGAGATACAACAAAATGTAAATGCCTGGCACAGCACAAGACTAAGAGCCTGTCCCTCGAAGCGGATTCTTCTGGAAAAACTTCGGATTTAGGGCAAGTGATGTTAATAAAAGAACAAACCATATACAAAAAGTGCTGTAAAGTTGTGTGTCTGTGCCTGCAAAGCAACACAACTAACTGATCAAACCACCTAAAAAACATCACAAACTGTAGTGTAATAAATGCACCAAGGCAGACTCAGACATCCATGAAAGTGAGTCCGTGCAGCACATCAGTATATCCATCCACCTCACAAACACCAACCAATCACATTCCATGTGGCCACACATGAGACCAATAAACACAGTGCGTAACGAAGGTGTCAGGAAAATGGTCAACATACTCCACAAAAGATATGTTATCCCCTCGAGCAATTATCTTTCTAAAGTGGCAAAATCTGCACTGTATGCAAAATGTAACAGGGGAAATAGAGAGGGATCTCACAGCTGGTGAGTTATATTTACTTCCAACAGGCAGGTACAACGAATGGAGTCAAATGTTTGTTTGTTTTTAATTTTCTTTCTAAAAGATTTAGGCCAGGTAAATAAAGGTTTATTTTTCTGCAAAGATTAATTAAAACGGATTAATTTAGAAAATTTATATACAACGGTACAATTAAAAGATCATTTTTAGCCATAATCACGCAGCTAATCAAACTCATTACATGTTTCCATACATTCAGTGAAGCAATGTGATCTCGAGCATAATACTGAGTGAACAAACCAAAGACAGAACTATTTTAGAAAATGGAAAAATAGATGCCCCCCCGATAAATCAGATTTCCTCAATATCGATTCTGAAATAGAGTGTTTGATCTCTCTCGGAAGATCACATTTAGAAATCAAGGTCTGCCAGTTTGAACAATGTTTGAAACAACAGATGACCTGATGCTGAAGAGACAGAGCTTTCTCCCACTTCTGCGTGAAAAGTATCCACTTTTTAAAAGACAGGCTAGATAGATAGAAAACCACAAAAAAAAAAAAAAAAAATCACACTAAGAATACCTGATTCTGTTTCTCCCTTGAAAATGTGTTGGTGTCCTAGTTAAATTGCAACGCTTATTTGAAACCTGTTGCTACGGAAAAACCTGGGTGCGCTAGATTCCAGTTAGCTTACCATGTGTTCTCCTCAACATATCAAAGATATGAAAAAACAGCCACAGCTTAGACGTTTTCTGTGAAGATGCCATAGGAAACAAGATATTTGTCACCACTGTAAAAGTAATGGAACAAGAACAAACAACAACTGTGCTATTGATAAAGAGCTGCAGGTGACAGGCTGCACACCTCCAACTTCTCAGCAAGATAACCAACTTTAATGTGCCCTGTTATGTGCTTGCTGAGTGCGGCGCGAAATCAAAATAAATCAATTTCTCACGCCATGATGGGAAAAGGCAGATTTGTTTATTGAAACAGTGTGTGTTTGTTTGATTGAGGACTAAACACCAGTTGCTCTTTTGTGTATTTCTGACGACGGAGCTTCTCGAGGACCGACTGCTGCCAAGGGAGGCATTAAACCACACTTTTTGCCACCACAGTAACTAAGACTGCCATCAAATTAATCAGGGTTGAAATATTTTTGTTGTTAATTAAAAAAGAGCTGGCATATAGAACCAGATATATGTTGTTGTTGTTTTTTACGTTTTAAATACTGCCATCTGTCTAGGAAAGTGGCACTGATGGAACATATGGGACATGGTTTAATTGGAATCAACTGAAATGACACCTAAACAGAGCAAAAATGGAAGATTTTCAAACAAAGTGGTTTGACACATTTTGAATTGTGCTAAGTCTCATAGTTTCCTCGCTTCTAAAGACTATATTAGGTGTGGGCGTAAACCAAAATATGAGCAGTCGGTTGTTGGGATCAAGTCAAAATGTCCTCAAATGTTAAGACCAGTGGACTATCACATATCCACACATGCATGCGATCTCACATTGAGTCATCACGTCTGCACACAGAAGGCGTGAAAGACACTACGCAGACGACTCTGCGTGAGAGAATCTCACACACACACGCACATACAACAGGAGAATACACGGAGAGAGGCAATTAGACGTGGCATAACTGCGGCTGCCAATGTTCTAACCTCAGCCTGTCTGTCCTGACAGCCAAGTGTGTCATTTCTAGTTTCATGGGACCTGCACGTGAGTATGTGTGAATGCGTACATATGTGTCTTGTGGAAATACGTGCTGCTGACGAAAGATCTGAGCACGAAACAAATTCAGAGTGCTGCTTCAGTCTGCTTTGCGTGAGGAAACCGAGTTATAATAGAAGTGTGGACTGGCACTGTGGAAGGATGGACAGCCAAATTCTTGAGATGCGACTGATCCTCAGATTTGCAGCGTGTCTATTATGAAAATTGTTTTTGTTACAATATTAGTTTTCTTAATCCCCCATGGAGTGGGATTAGACAACACTAAATCCATACACCCCGTATCAGGCTTATTAGATTTCTGAGTACGGGATTGTGCTTGGAAGCTACAATGAGCACCAGCTATGTATGTTCATGTTTAATGGTTTAAATCATTTAAACATTTTATTTATTATTCATGCAAATAATTAGAATTATTCATGACAATAGAATAAATAGGACACCCTAGAAACAGCAATAATCAGGAAGCTGACACAGCCATCGTTATATGGAGCTACTTTCTATTTTGCAATAACCTTTAATTCCAAAATGACTCTGTTGTAAAGGCTTCGCCTGCATATATATTTGAGATCAGATCAGTGAATGGTTAATTTTAATACAGCACAACAAACACTGTTTGGTCTGTTTACATCTCTGTCTCGTAGTATAACACTACAGTCTATTGTCGAAGCTTTTATTTTGACAGTTAGGGCAAGGGGTACTGTAACAGGGTGAATAAGCTACCAAAACCTCATCTTTACTCATATTGAGCTTTAGCCTCCTTAGTGCCTGCTCAAATGCAGTTATATAATTCCTACAGCATATTCAAATCATTTGTGATGCTCACGATTCTGTCCTCCCTCACACACACAGAATCTCCAATTCTGCTCTTACAAATCAATGTGCCTGGCAGGAAGGAAAAAGTCAAGTAATTTAATGACGAATAATGCAAGATACAGTAAGTACGGGTAGGCAGATTCAGGTGGAATTCAGGTGGGAATAGATACGGGTAGCAGTTGGCACACAATGACAAAAGAAACTCCAACAGACTCGCATGGAGAAAAACTGAGCCTTTATCAGTAGTGGCAGGTTTACTGGCAGAATTAGCATGTGTGTAAAGTGGGTGGAGAAGATCCAATAAGACGGGAAGCAGGGAAAATGGTAGTCACTGCAGGACTGGCAGGAAAAGAAAGAAAGTGTGTACCGGTGACACAAGGAGATATTTTGACACTATAACTGTTTGTTAGCCTGCAGACTGTTGAGCTCAGAATTTGTTGTGTGCTCTTTGACCATTTGTCACGATTATATTTCCATTAGAGTCAAGGACCTAACTTTGCACGTATCCACTGTATATGCTAAACCAGCATCATTCCTTCAAGAAGCTTCATGAATGTTTATCTGCCCGCTCTCTTAGTGTCAGAACGCGCACATAAAGGAGAGAGAAAGACAGAGAGAGAGGCCTTGATGTGGGATCAAGCTCACCATGTGACTCACAGGAAGGAAATAATAGTCAGGCGTCGCTTTAAAGGGAGGAGGATTTCGAATGAGATCCAGTGAAAATGTTGCAGGGATTACTGGGATGAAATGTTGAGAACAACAGGCAGAGAAGTCAAGAAAGCTGAAGGTTTAAAATATTACTGATGCACCACACATATAGCCATCTAAGCAAGTCACAATGTGAACATTAGTACTTATAGTTCAGTAAGAATGTATGTGGCTGGGAGACAAGTGATCTCTAATGTGTAACAGTAGAGAAACACAAGTTATAGTATATAGTGACAACCACTGAATTAAATACAACTGTATATATAAGTAGTAATACCAAAATTGTGAAAATATTCCTAAAATATAGCTCTGTTACAGCAGAAATAACTTAAACGTAATGTGTGGGAATTTAATTGTATCTGTGTTGTTATGTTGGGTAGATCATCATAACAATTTGAGGACTATTATATTTTGGGCTATTATATTTAGGATCAATACTAGGACTGTATACATATGGGTCTAAACTTGTGGTCCAGCTTTGTGCCAACAATCTTTGCTATTTTTATCTAGGCTGAACAAGTAAAAATAGTAAAATAAACTGGCGTGCAGAGAGCATGGAAATCAGAGAATGAGGTAAACTGGCAGCTTGTTAAGACTGTGTTAAGAATGTTAAATATGATTAGAAAAATAGCTGCCAAATATATACAAAATTCAGTCTCATTTAGAGCTCAAATGGACAGAACAACTCATAATTACATTCACACATCTTCCATCCATCTACAGTCAATTATTTTGGTGTGAAATAAAAAAAAATGGGTGTGGGTGGGAGGACAGTGCCGAGTTTAGAACTGCTCCCTCACAGCGAGGAAGTCGTGGGTTCGAATTCACAGGCTGCGTGGAGCTTGCATGTTCACCCAGGCAGGGCTCTCTCCAGGTACCAGCTAACTGGTGATTCGATATTATCTGTGTGTGTGTGTGTGTGTGTGTGTGTGTGTGTGTGTGTGTGTGTGTGTGTGTGTGTGTGTGTGTGTGTGTGTGTGTGTGTGTGTGTGTGTGTTGGGCCCCATCATAGACAGGCTGTCACATCTCACCCTATGACTGCCAGGGTCCCCCTGTGACCCTGAATTGGATAAAACAAAAACGGATGGGGGTTGTGTACATAACACAAGAAAAAACAAAAACCCATGTAGCCATGACATGCTCATGACATGTACAAGAAGAAACCCTTAATGGAGTCCCTCAGCTATCTGAGTGCTTCTTTTGTTTGCAAGATTCTGACCGGAGAATGAAAATAGTTGCTACATAAAAGGTTTGCGGATTTTCTGGAGTAACTGGGTCATGATTTCTGGAAAAAAGACATTGTTGCTGAGTTGAGTTTTTTAAATCCAAAAGAGATTCTGAGCTCTGGGTAGCTCAAACAAAAAGACTAGATGAAGGCATGAAACAGCATTACAGGCCACAGAGGAAAAACATATGTGAATTAGATTTTTGGGTGAACTGCCCCTTTAACAGTCAATCTGTATACTACACTTATCTTGTCTGGAAAGGCACAGTGTGCAGAATTTTAATGTTGTTATGGATTATATTATTTTAAGCATTCTGGTGCCACGAGCATTTGATTTGTACAGACTTATGCTCTCTTACTGGCTGTCATTCTTGGGGCTTCAGCTCAATACCACCAAAGCAGGATTTTATATATATATTAGTTGGCTTAAAAACACATCTTCTGCTGTTTTAACTAGACCAAACATGACACACTTCTCCAAGATAATATTAACTGTTAACAAATACTGATCCCACGCAGTATTTGCTACAGTTCTTGCCAGTCCCACAAATTCAAAGCCTCAAAGCAGGAAAATCTTCAGGCTCCGTCTATAAGGAGCTCCAAATAATGTGCCATCTCCTAAATGCAACTCTATATTTTCCAGTCAGATTTTCCACATCGTCATGCCATATGTGTGACATACATGTGCAATAACACAATTATCTGAGATTTAAACTTAAAGATTATTTCAAAAAAGAAATAAAGACTTATGCTGAATAATGAAGTACACATGAAGAAAAAGTAGTAAGCTATAACCTGCATATTGTATATAGTGTACAACATCAATTGTAATGTATTAGAAAACAAGTTAAGCTTGAATCAATACTGTACAATCACCGGACACTGCATTAGATACATCTTCCTAGTACCAGGTTCTTCATGGCACAGGTTCAACAAGGTGCTGGAAACAATTCCTCGGAGAGTTTGGTCCATACTGACACAATAGCATCACACAGTTACTACAGATTGGTTGGCTGCACGAATAAAAGGATGTCCACCACAGGTAGGTTGTGGTGTTTAAACAATGCTGCTTTTGCACTAAACTAAGAAAATATCCTCCACTTTCATGTTTTCATGCCAGATCACCTGAATGTTGCAGCAGAAATTCAGACTCCTCAAACCAGTTTTTCCAGTCTTCCATTGTCCAAATTTGGTGAGTTTGTGCAAACTTAGGAGTTCTAAACTGACAGGAGCGGCACCCAGTGGAGTTTTCTGCTGATTTAGCCTGTCTGCTTCAAGGTGCGATGTGTTGTGTGTTCAGAGATGCTTGTTTGTATACCCTGTTTGTTACGAACGGTTATTTAGAGCCACAAAAATTTCAGCAATTGTCTCAAAATTTCATCTTGAAAATTGATGATAGTGTCATAAATTGCAGGGACAAGGTAAAAAACTTGGGCGTGTGGTTCGACATGGTGCTCTCCTTCGAGTCTCATGTAAAAGAGATAACAAAGACTGGCGTTTATCATTTGAGGAACATAGCCAGAATCAGCCAAGTTTTGTCAAGCAACACTGCAGAGGTTCTTGTCCATGCATTTGTGTCTTCACGTATTGATTATTGTATTGCTCTTCTTTCTGGGCTACCAAAGAAACGTTTTAGAGGTCTACAGATGGTGCAAAATGCAGCTGCTCGCATTTTAATAAGAACTGGGAAATTTGAGCACATTACCCCTGTACTGAGATCTCTTCATTGGCTACCTTGTCAGGTTCGAGCAGATTTTAAGGTCCTGCTGCTCACCGACAAGACTTTAAACGGATTGGCACCTTCATACCTCTCCGACCTTTTACACCTTTACAATCTACGGTCTACGATCTCAGGACTCTGGCCTTCTAAAGGTTCCTAGAGCCAGAAAAAAGACAATTGGAGAGCGTGCTTTTTCTTTTCGTTTCTGTGGAACAACCTCCCTCAAGATATTAGGCAGGCATGCTCTGTGGAGGTTTTTTAAAACTAAGTTGAAGACACATTTGTTCACCCTATCTTACATGTCTTAATTCTATGGCTTTTAGTTTTTAAATTTTTACTGTTTTTACTTGTATTGCTATGTATCGCTTTTATTATTTTATTTATCTCTTTAGTTTCAAATAGTTGTACAGCACTTTGTTTGAAAGTGCTTATTATTATTATTATTATTATTATTATTATTATTATTATTATTATTATTAGTAGTAGTAGTAGTAGTAGTAGTAGTAGTAGTAGTAGTAGTAGTAGTAGTATTAGTATTATTATTATTACTATTACTATTGTTGCCTTCCTTTATTGAAGTCATTTGGTCATTTTCACCCAGAAAGCTACTGGTCACTGGACAGTTGCTCTTTTTGGACCATGCTCTGAAAAACCCTAAAAACCCTGGTTGTGTGGGAAAATCCCAGTATATCAGCAGCTCCTGAAATACTAGGGCTAACCTGTCTGGCACCAACAACCATGCCAAAGTCAAAGCCAATTAAATCACCTTTCTTCCCCTTTCTGATGTTCAATTTGAAGTTCAGGCATACCTACAAAGTAGCTGTATACTTGTGATTTCCATCAAAGCATGAAATTGAGTTTCAAGTACACAATAATAATTAGATTTTCAAAAGTCATACAATAAAATGTAGCAGCAAAACCCTGAGTATTGTTTTAATTGATATAAGAACGAGACACAAACAACACTTTGCAAAGGAGGGCTGCAAAAGTTAGGTCCGAATGAGCAAGTGCCTGCTGTCGAACAAGCCCACTGCCAGCAACAAACTGAAACACGGTCTCACCTTTGGCCCCCAGACTACAAGACCACCTGGGTCAACAGAACACAAGCGCGACCCTGAAACACGGCCGCAGCCTGATGAGAGAAATCATCAACAGAGGCAAACAAACTCAGCTGCTCTTCCAAATGCTGGCTATAAATACCACAGGATCTTTAGCATTCTGCACCGCGGCAAAGAGAGAGCATCAAAGATCAATAATTTATGCAAGCAAGAGAAAGTTGTCAGATCCCACAATGCCGGCGCACAGAGTTAAAGCATGCAGCTTGTTTACAGAGCCATCTCAGAGAAGGATGCCACTGATTAATCAGCACCTGACAGCCATGTTGAAGAGAAAAGGAAAATTTTGTTGAACAGGGAAAAATATCATCATAAGACTGAACAAGCACTTTTTTTCCATACATGTTTAAAAGAAAGTGAGGAAAACAGACAGGGAGAATGATAGACTGTATTTGTGAATTTTGCAACAGCTAACAGAGTTTTGATGAAATGTAGGGTGGCTGCCAACAGCAGTGGCACTGATTCACACGCCGTTTTCTGTTTCTTCTTTTTTCAGAAAGATCCTGGATGCCCACCAGATATCTACTGAGCATCTAAGGCACTAATGACTGCTGCCTTTCACCATTATTCGCCGAGGAGTGTATGTGAATGTGCTAAATATTTACCGTTTACTTAAAGCTGCCTTGGTTTATGCTTTTTGACCACTCAGAAGTGAAAGAACCAAAAAAAAAAACCCCACAATGATGGC
The DNA here is from genome assembly GCF_057382095.1 of Aulonocara sp. 'chitande type north' Nkhata Bay. NCBI lineage: Eukaryota > Metazoa > Chordata > Actinopteri > Cichliformes > Cichlidae > Aulonocara > Aulonocara sp. 'chitande type north' Nkhata Bay. The sequence goes on along the minus strand of NC_141363.1, from coordinate 9,677,330 downwards.
TGATATGGTGGCAAATAATTGCCTATCTACATAATCAGGAGTGAGGCTCATTTATGTGGCGTGATATTATAAAATATCAGAATAATATTTTAAAAATACATCTCAAAATATCTGACACTTAAGCCCAGAGTTAGCTTTGTCAAACTGTTATACCCTCTACTTTTGACTACCTCCCAGCCAGGAGGTCACTTAAATAACACCGTAAACACTGTCTCAGTTCTTATTTCACCACATCACCAGATCCTAGACTCCTCTACCCAGTTATTCAAGGTCAAGCCCTTCCTGTGCACCGATCTGTTTGCTAAACTTCTTACCCACTTTCATTTTTGTCCACAGACAAAAATTTCCAGTTGCTGCCAAACTCCAGCCACTTATCCACCTCTGCTCTGGAGCTGCACTGATCTCCTGGTTCCACAGATTAATCTTCCTGGCTTCACTAAACTCGTCTCCTCTGGTCAATCCACAAGCTGCCACTTTGAACCTTTCCCCCTGGCTCTCTTGGTTTCCTCTGTTATAAAGACACTTGGTAAACAATCTGAATTCTTGTTAAGCTTGTAAATAGATGATTCTTTGTTTCTGCACCCTACCTGTTTTCACAGTTCTGCATTTAGGTGTTCTGTCTAGCCTAAAGACATATGTTTGCCGTTGCTCTTGTTGTTTTTGGAGTGTTTTTGTTTCAACTCATTGAAAGGCATTTAAAAATGAAAAATCATCTTTTTAAACCTAGAATGAGGTTTGTCCATTAATTCAGTGTGCTGTAATGGCCACTTGTGGTCACAGATTGTTTTTCTCCAAAATTTACATCAGCAGCTTATTAAAATTGGGCTGTGTTTTTCTGCCTTATGATTTGCGTTCCTCCTCTGAAGCAAAGTTAATTGCTCCTTTTGGGAAAATGCAGTTGAACTTTAACCCTTAATCCTTGAAAAATAGGATATGAGAGCGTCCTAATTTGCAGTGGAAATATGCAGAAATGTCAGCAAATTTTGTATTTTTATTTTTTCAGAATAATTCGGGGCCAAATGTTTTGGGAATTTGATTTGATAAGACTCATGAGCTCTATATAAAATGGTAGATTAATTTAAGCACAACCATCTTTTAATGTCATCCCCAAAGAACTGCCCAGCATGACCAGAATTGTCTCTTCCCAACCTCTGGGAGCTGCCCTCTGTAGGTTTCCACCGCCCTTGCTGTTTAATCAAAATGAGGGTCGATTTCTAGAGTTCAAGGCTGCGATGATCTCACAGCTCCCAGCTGGTTCAATTTAAAATGAGTCGACAATACAGACTCATTTTGGCCCAGAGAGCCAACACTGAAACAGAGCTGATGTCTCTCCTCCTCCTCCTCCTCCGCTCTGTGTCACTGGCCTCATCCTGAGAGAGAGCACCATCCATCACAACTCCCAGTCTCCACTGACACTTCTCACTTAGGCTGAGGGATGATGCTACAAACAGAATGCCGGCACTCACGATTGAGTATACTTCTTAATGCTTATTAAAGGGTAAAACGTATTCATTTGAGCTCTAAGCTAAACTACATTTGTCATAATAACACAGTTTAATCAATAACATTGTATTGATCGCTGCTTATAATTACATTTATTATTAATTTTTCTCCAGCATATTAACATTTTAATTGTTCTTGAGGACATAAAGTATAACTCTATCATTTTTTAGCATTATTTAATATTTATATATAAGTCCTCTTTGTTCATTGATGTTTGAACCTCACCTCGTCTTTGCATTTGCCGTTTTCATGCTGAGGATGGCTTACATTTTACCCTTTAACAAACCATATTCACTAGTGATTGGTACCATTCTGACTGCGCACTCTCTACATCTTCAAATTTTTGAGTTAAGTGTCCTGTTACTTTCTGTTCTATTTTGAAGCAATCGTTCTATGTATGACTCTCTCACATTATTATGAACTTCTTTTCATTGAGGTTTGGAGGTATTTGTTTATGCACAGCTCTCTGGACTGCCCAAATCATCACCCCTCTGTCACCAAGCTTGACAGTTAGCATGACAATTTTAGTTTTCACCAAATGTGGCACTGTGCACTACATCTCCATTTGGCCTTGTGTGTCCAAAGGACATTTCTCTAGAAATGTTTTTGTTTGTCCAGACGTCACTTTGCACACCTAAGCCATGTTGTGATGTTCTTCTTAGAGAAAAGAAGTCAACGCTGCCACTGTATTTATACGTTACACATTAATGAAGGGTGCTGTGAGTGCGACTACAAACAAAGTGTCACTCTGTGACAGGATGGGAATTGAGAGGGGGTGTTTGCGAGAGGCCCCGTGCCTTTCTTTAATTATGTCTCCCAATTCCACTGTTGTTGAGAGATCTGGGTCAGATAATGAATTTTTCTTGACTTTTTTTTTTCTTTTTAAATTTATAGACCTGACCTGCAATCTCTGTCGACAAACCAGACAAAACCTAAGTGTGGGTCTCTCAGAATTAATGATCCCTGTCTAAAGAGCATGTAAAGGGAGCTGTGTCCATGTACAAGGGGCAGCTAGAGGAGCTTTCTGCAGGCGGGAATCTATCCAGGTCAGCTTTCAACCAAAATGCATTCATAACAGTTCCTTTCAAAAAGTGCAGACACTGCGTTTGCTTTTTTCTTGCTTCACTCAGGTAACAGCAGAATAAAACACAAAAGTTTTATTGCCAGGGTCACAGGAAGAAAACCCCATTGTTTGTGTAAACCACACAGCCTGTGTGCCCTCCCCTCTGCTGCTGTAATATTTCCAAGCATTCAACAGTGCACCATAATAGAATACAACATGAACAATTCCAGTTTTATCATAGAACCAACATGACCCTGCTAAAGCTATTCTAAATATATAATTTCAAGAGGACTGCTTCCAAAGAATTGAAATGTTCCCGCTGGAGGAATTTGTACAGTTAACAGCTAAAGGGTGACATGTTTTCTCAGTAAAGAGTTGAGACAGAGCAAAGTTCCTGCAAACATTAGTGCAGGTAAATAAATGACAGATGACTGGAGCAGGTAATGGACTGACCTTTTGACTAATTGTTTGTGTAAAAGAGTCTGTGTGGACCTACTGACACAGGTTCCTTTTGAAATAAGTATGAGTATAAAAGACAGCTTTAAAAAGGGTTTACTTGTTTTAAGTATTAACTTGGAACTTTAGAGAGAAGCTTTCTTGGCTGGCCAGTATTATAGGTCACCTGTAAAATTCAATAGGTGAGACGGTGTCTTACCCCGGGGCCTTGAGGAGATTCTGGAGGAGAAGCTGGTGGAATGCGTTTCCGATCTAGAAAAAAGAAAAACAAACGCACAACAAAGAAGATAAAGGCATTCAACCTAGAAATGTACACATCTGTAAAAGCCTTCCACTTCTACGACGTATTCATGCTGAAGTCTTCATTATTCATCTGGAAATGTGCTAACAGCTCCAGTTCATTGTTTAACAAGGTTAATTAACAACATTGTAATATCTTCCACATGCTTTCTGCACCTGGTAGCACAGTTCATTTTATAGTTTGGTTAGCCATTCAGTGGAATATTAGCTTGTGAGAGGGAATAGAAGTTGACTGCAAAATGCCACCTTTGTAATTGCTTTCCTGATGATTGGATTTGCGGTGAGCTGACATCTTGAGGTATAAAAAAATACACTGTGATAATGTTTACTCAGTGCAGTGCACAGTGGAGTATATAGCCGCGCAGAGCACTGGAATACCTAACTATTTACAGACCTAGCAAATCTATCCAATTTCACACAGATAAGGAGGTGAGTTGGATTTAAATTTCACACTGACTTTAAAGTCTGACAATGCTTCCTGAGATTTTTGGTTCGTAGCCATGGTAATACTGAAATGAAAGGTTCTCTAGCATCCCTTTGTCCTCCCTCTCCCTCACGCTGTCTCGCTCTCCGTGCTGGGCTTGACTGGCCTTTTGGAAATTGCTTCGGTTTGCCTGGGGTGTCTTAGTGTAGCTCCCATCTGTTCGGACTACGTGCACACAGAGTGGACATGGTGCTGCACTGGCTGGCTCTGTTTCACAAATGTGCTCTGGCATGCACCCCCACCCCCACCCCCTCTGGCAGCCATTTTGTTTTTAGGGCTTTCTCACTGTTTTTACTTCTCGAGCCCACGGAGAGTGTGTATCACCTCATTAGCTGGACTAATGTGCAATTAGCCATTTATTTGTGATCCCTCAGAGGCCTTCTTGACAGATGAGTGAACATGTGCGGCTGGTGAATTCAGACACCTTTACGAGCAGTAAAGTTATACAGCTACGTAAGGACGATGGCCCATTAAAATTAATTTAAGAACATCTGCGTCTAACCAGCCAGATATGCTCCCTGATCTTCTTCTTAGCTCATCAGTATCAACAGGGAGCGATGCATGATGGTCACGTAAACGACAAGGAATTAAGCGACTAAATTATAGATTAATAAAAGCGTACAGACTTCAGAATTTCCAACATTGTAATGCAAAGTCAGCATGTACCGTATGAGTTAAAGAATCCTTCTGAGATCAGGTTCTTTCTGACATGAATGCATCAATAACAGCGAATTTCAGATGGAGGGTGCATTTAAATTAGCTATCTCCAGTTTAAAGCATCCTTTCTGGCATATGTTTAAATCCATGCAAATGCAGTCTTGGAAAAAAAACAAAGTTGAGGATGATCAAGTTGCCTAAATCAAAGAATGGCAGTGATTCATGGTCTCATTCTCCTCTGAACACCAGCCCAAATCATTCAAGCTTCTTGGGCAACCCTCTGAAGACGCGCGAACACTGATTAAAATGTCATTACTGACAATGTGCACTGCCAGAAGCTTTCGCTACACACCCATGAAGTAGACCCCTGATCAACCGCATTCTTGTCTCAAAAGTTAACAGCATCATTAGGAAGGTAAATCATCGAGCATACAGCCTGGGTCCACTCAAGTTTTTTCTGCTGTCACCGGGATTGAGTGGCTGTATGCAGTGTTTACTACACTTTTTTAATCAATTCACTGGCAGACACAGAGCAAATCAGCAGTTTGTGTTTCAATAAGAGATGCAGGCAGTGGCACATCATTTATCTTTGGCTGCGTGCAGGATGTGGAATATTTAATCAGAACTTTGTTTCAGTGGGAGGCCTCCAAAGCTCAGGGTTCAGCAGTTATTTTTAGAGTATCGTGGAACATCCGCGCTTAATTGGAAAAGATTTAAAAAAAAAAAAAAAGAAGAAGAAGAAGCTTCTGCTGGAGAAATCCAACAGCATCCACTGATAACCCCCTACCAATGTGACAAATAAGGGGCACGGTTCAGACTTAATTTTACACTCTTCATCGTAATGCTTACGGAAAGCAAAGAAGAACCAATATGCATGGCTGATATGTTCTTTCTGGAAAAATGTTTTTCAAAGCTTTACCACAAAAACCTCAACAAAGAGAGTCCCACAGTAAGAGTATCTTACCGTTACTTATTGCTTATTATGAATCATGAATATGTTTTTTAGCACCACTTTGATATTCTTTACCCCGATATCCATCACATCTACTTTTTGAATGTCTGCAGAAGTTGAGTTGCTGAAAAAGCACAAAGACAGTGTGCACTGTCTAAACACAGGCTTTCATTAAAATCAATCATCAGTCATATGTTTTCACTTGATAGCTGTGGAGCTTGTTCTTGAACTGTGAATTGTGTCTTACTGCAAAATATTAAAGAATAATTCCAGTTTAAACATTAAACAGTTTCACCACATTCAGCAGCTTTAACAATATTACAAACCACCAACAATATTTTGGTAATATGCAATATTCTTGTAGAAGCAATCATCCTGAAACGCCTCTGGGCACTTATTTGAGCAGTTATTTTGAGTCACTATATTTATTAAATTTAATTTCCCAGTCCGTGAACTGCCACCTTATTTTTGTGAAGGGCTTTGTGTGTCCACATGATCTTATGAGCTGCGTAGTCTGGGGCAATGTATTCCTTGTAGGGCCTCCCAAAACAAACTGCTCCTGGGTGAGCGGCTAGACTAAGATCAATTAAAAAAACACTAAACAAACAAACAAAACAAAAATCGAGGGACATGGAATTTCCACTCTGAGAGCAGATGTAAGATGATTTTGCAAAGTAATGCAGGTTTAATATCAGAGAGGCCCTAATGGACAGCCAACGTCTTCACCAATCCCTTTAGGTGTATCCTTTATTCCCCCCAGACTCCAATCATAAAGAAATATTGATCACGTAGAGAGCAGGTGGCTCTATTGAGATAACATGTGCACAAGACAGGCTAGTTCGATGCCTGTTGCTTCAAAGTTTGGCTGATTGCAAACAGGTGCCGTTGCACTATTGAAGTGCACCCAACCTATAAACACACGCATGCACAGAAATCAGACTACACTCTTTCCATTTTAAAAAATTATAGATGTAAGCAGTGAATAGCCTTTTATGTCTTTTTGTGGAGGAAAAGTCTTTGTATGAGCTTTCCAATTAATGTGTGCTTAAAAAGCTATTATGAATTACATAATGATATTTACCCTGTGAAGGTGATGAAGGTGATCTTCTCTGGCGAGGCACGTCTACCTGTTTTATCCTCAGGGATGGCTTTGGGCTGGATGCCTTCCTTTCCAGGCTGGATGACAGCCAAAATTTGATCATATCCTTTGCTTCTGAGACCTCCTTGAGAGAAGGAAGTTTCAGACATTTCAACAAAAAAAACAAAAACAAAACAAAAAACAGAATGAAGAGTTCAGATTCTGCAGGGAAACGAATGAAAAAGCTGACAGAAGAAAGAAGACGTGATAGTGACATGCAGTTATTTCCAAACACCCAAGCAGTGTTGCAATCCTCTGCAAGGTGTGAAAAGTTAAGTCATATTAGGACGACTTGGGCACCCTTTGAAATTTTTGATACCGTCACCAAAACAATGTCACTTGCAGACAGCTGCCTACATCCATGCTATAAAATATCATGCAGAATTTCAGAGTAGAGCCTTCAGGGATGATAGAACCTGACCTTGAACGGTACTGTACGGGGGCCTAGCATGAAACCCAAGTGCGAATGTAGATGATGTGAAAGCTTTTGAATTCAGGGAAGCAGTGTTGTGAGTATTGAAGGCTGCTGAAAAACCTCGTTTAAACACCTTTCAGTGGATTCTTCACATTTTAGTCTTTCGACAAAAGCATTCTTCTGTGCCATTGTATTACCTGAGCTGTGCCTGGAGCTGAGATTGGTGCAGGGCTCTGAGCTTTGGCAGACACCTCTGTGCTGTAGACCATGGCTCCATGAGGGTTTGGCTTTGCACCTCCTTGCAATACAAGCTGTATCTCTTCCCCCTTCCACTCAGCTGGCTCCTGGAAGGGACACCAAATCCCCCAACGAAGGCTATGCAAGAAAGCAGCGCGGGATGTAGAGGTAGCAGATAGCTGTGTGATGGAAAACGACAGAAGAATAGGGAATTCAGACATTGATATGATGATCTCGCAAAAAGAAACCAGCGATTAAACTGTTGTAAAAACTAAACCGAATGTAGTCTTTTCTCTTTCATCCAACTGAATAATTACAATCTTTTACAGTGTTTAACTGTGATCAATTGATAACGTTATTTAATTTATAAAGCAGAGCATTAATAGTCTCCAAGTACGACCAAAGAACAAAAACATAATTTAATTTGCCAACTTGTAAATCCTTATCTCTAATCACAAAAATGAACTGCAAGAGGCCTTAAAACTGTGTGGCATGGTGGTGCTTGTCGTTAGCACTGAGCATTCTCTAAATCCCACATCGCACACACGTTTTGGAAGCAGCTTTGCTGTGTTTGAACATGATTTACAATCAGTGCCGCTGAGGCTCTACTTCAGCCGTCCCAGGAAAAGTAAAAAAACATTCTGCTTTAAATCATCCACAGAGAGACTCAGTGGTTTTGCTGAATCGATTAATAAGCTGGTCAGCCTCAGACGATTGTAATCAATCATAGGCAGGACAGGACAGAATACACAACAAGCCTACTAGCCCCACACTGCTCCAAGACAAAGCCGGCCATGTAATAGTTTGCTGAATGCTTCAAATTCCACTGAGAATAGTTCTTTAATGTAACACCATAATCTGGCACTATAGAAAATCAGTCATAAAAGTAGTGTCTTTATTCTAAATGTCATACAGTACCTGTTAATGGTACAATAGAATACAATTATCCATGCAATGTGTTGAGGAGATTTTAGCTAATTTTGTGCCATATAATCTACAAACTAATCTAAAACCACTCTTGCAAAGGTCAACTAAAAAAAAGTAATGATATTCAGAGTGTGGTGGTTTCAGTTCTTTCTTCATTCTATATAAAAAGTTAAGTCCCATCGTCTGGGAAGGTAGGAGAGCAAAGCAGAACTGCTTTTCCATAAAGTCACTTTTTACTTCAGTATATAAAAGGAGAGCAGCCAAAAGGTTAAAAGAGTCTTCACCATGATAGATCCAGTCAAAAATTCACTAGACAGAACATATCTTACTTAGTACCACAGAGGCTATTCCAGATGGGAGCAGCATTTGTGTAATTGTGTTTCTGTTTCCTGTTTGCCACTAGAGTTCAAGATGTTCATTCACAATCCAGTACCATCTTTCAGCAGAGTTCCCAATTACACATCATGTTATCGTATGGCCTTGTAGGCCTTATGGAACTTTCCCAGATTTAAAAATAAAAGCAGGATGGGCACCAGTTGGGCTGATGGGGTGAGCAGGTGCTGCAAGGCTGAAATGCAGCAACCTGGGTCAGAGTCCAACCCAAACCCCCTCTGCTGGGTATCTGCTGCCAGCCTGTCTCCCGGCTTTCCTGTTCGCTCTCCACTGTCTAACAAAGGCAAAAGGCCCAAATAAATGCAGGGCCATACTGATTATGTTCTTGATAGGCTCTCCAGGCTTTCTATTTGTAGTAAAACCATTTTCTTTAAGCATAAATAACATTATGCTCCACAATCCATGTTATGGCATTTGCTGTTTAACACACTAAACTAACAGCAGCAGCAGGAGCTACCTGATAACAGTCACCACAACCAGCTGGCGTATACAATTTTGGATACAGTTTCTGTTGAGATTCAACTCCTAACAATTGCTGTAGTTATCTTTTAGCCTCAAGAGTGGATGTTGCAATCACTTGTAAATCTTGAACTTACCAATCAGGACACTGTGTAATCAGTAATATTGTCAAAAACTCAGATTGGCTGTAAATAAATAATTATTTTAGTCACTCAATCCACTTAAAATCATACAGGCCTCTCTAGTGGGACTGTAGCCAGATTAGACACTGGCATTAACAGTAAGTGGACACTTTCTCTCTAAATAGGATGTGATACAGATAAACACTGGTTGGAAGTTCATCCATTTCAAGCACGCCTAGGGTAGAGCACGCAAACACAGGAATTAATCCCAGTGCTCTGAAAAATAGGGATGTCGTGTAATCGACAGGCACATCTCTAAATCAGTTAAGACATTTTAGATGAAATGTATAGTGGGAGAAGATGAGTATATATGTGTTGTGACATCCTTCTCGATTTCACTGAAATAAAGCATAGTTTTTATCAGACATTTTTCACTGAAAAGATAAAAACAAACGAACGCCCACATTCATAAAATTCTACTTTCATAATATCAACGAAAGATTCAGAAGAAGAACGAACGAAGACTTTTCGGTGCGATATCACATTTCTATTTAAATGAAAGAGAAAGGGGTGACTGTCACAGCAATGACTGCATGCTATTTAATTAGCTGCCAGTTTCCACCACAATTAATATACCTACAAATCCAATATGGCATGATGAAACACCATCTAAGGTGAATGAAAAGCAAGACTAGTGCATTTCTGTGCACTGCTTTCTTAAATAAATTGTGATCTGTGCGGTCATGGTTATTGTAGTATCTTTTGTTGACCAAGCCATCTACCACGGTGTCCCTCCTTGAGAGATTTTTCTTACAGCACCGCGGTGCACTGACCTTTGCAAAAGAGGTCCTTGTCATGTAAGCTTAAACTTAGATCATTTTGTTCTATTCCTGTGAAAAATAACCAGTGCACTCTTTGTTTTTCTGTTGAGGGCTGCTTCAAAATGTCAGTTTACTATGAATTATGCAAAGTAATTTCACTGCCCAGTTAACAAAGCCCAAAGTGAAGTGTTCAGATAGCTTAATGGAGCTGACATTTTGAATACTACAAGTGAAAGTGCACTGCAGCAGGGACTACGTGTGGTAAAGGTGTAAAGGTTAAATTCATGTCAGCTCCCTGCTTGACAGCAAATTTGAATATTCGCTTTTATAATATACAATAGACGAACACCTAATCCTGCAGTGTTTATTAAGTTCTTCGACTGCCGTTTACTTCCTTTTATACTGACAAACCAACCTTCGGACTTTGTGTTTGGTTTTTGTGTTTGGGCTGAGATACCTGCCAATTTCACACTCATGTAAACACTATGGTTGTTGCTTGTGTGACACTTTAGAGGGAATTAAGCAGGAGAGTACCCAGTCCTGCCATTAAAGGTCTGTTATTGTATATTGTACAATATTGTATATTGTATATTGCATAGCTTTTTTTTGTTATACGTAAAATTGTATTGTATTTATTTAAATTTTTACTTTTTAATTATTTTATTTGCATTTTTCTAATCACTAGGGTTTGAGAGTAACGCAATTTCTATTCTGTGTATGTCCTGTACATGTGGCAGAATTGACAAATAAAGTTGACTTGACTTGACTTGACTTATTCCATCTAAAAAACTCTTTAAAGCCTCACATATCTCAAGTGGCCAAAGTTGCTGATCAATACTCCGTTCTTCTTGAAAGGGAGCCAGTTTCAGACTATAATTTTACCCTCTAGTAGCACAGACATTAACAACAATTTTTTTAACTTCAGAACTATATGGCAGACATAAAACAGATAGCACTGTATTCCCCGTTCAGGCATTGCCTGTTTTTCTATTTCATGGGGGTTGAATTAATAGGATGTTTTATATGAAATGTTAAATCAAACAAGTCTATTTTCAAAGCGATGATTTTGTTCAAATGAGTAGACTAGAGAAAGATCATTTTATGGCACAGGGAGTAGCCAGTAAAAATTGCAAGGCAATTTATCTAATGTGTCTCTTTTTTTTTTTTTTCGTACTTTGTGTCTGTAACGTCTCTGTGCTCTGTGCAGAACATGAGGGAAAGAACAAAATGAGTGTCTCGCACATGACCCAACGCTCACCTCTTGTATTATTCAGTGAATATATTGCAGGAGTGATTCGGGAGCAAAAACGCTGGCCGAGCTCTGAGAGAATGAGAGAGACAAAAGACCAATCAGGGGGTCTTTTCTATAGGGACGCCTACAGCCTTGGAAAAAAAGAAGAAGCTTTTATCTGTCCAAAACTCAATGCTTATCACACTTTCAGTCTTCCAATCATAGGAAACTGAGCCCATGTTCAGAATTGCACCAAGTAGCTGAATGGGAATCTAAAAGGAATGAGAAGTGAGCTAAACACCCATCAAAGTTACAAATATGAAGTTATTAAAGGTCAAAGTGGAGGCGTTTGGGGGTTTTTTGCCTTTTCTTCTTTTGGCAGGTTTACAAAAACAGAATTCTGCGATTACAACAATGGCAACGAAAGATATCACACCAAGAAATAATTCTCTTTTAGACGCAAAGTGTGAATCACTGTCACGGTTTCAGTACAGCGGTTTTAAAATGCTTCAGGACAGCGCGATCTACATATGAACTGCAAAAAAAATAAAATAATAAAGCACCAAAAACGTGGGGTGGCAAACAATAGGACTGAGGGGATCTCAAAGGGACTCTTGAGGTTTGAGTAAACAAACAGGATAATAGTTCCACTCAAAGCCAGGCAGAAAAATTCACAATATGCATGTAATCCTTCTACAGAAACAGTCATCAGAATTCAAAAGGCAGGAGCTTAAGCGCTACAATATTCATTTCCGTGATTACACGACAGCCGAGATCAATGGCACATCTACATGCAGGTGTAAGGGCTTTAACGGTATCGTGGTAAGAGCACAGCACCGTAGGAGGCAGTCAGCTGACGCATTTGTGTTAAGGGCCTCTGGTGAGAAGAAAGTTGGCGAGAGGGTCAGACGAATCGACTTATTCTGAGCACCACAGTGTGTCAGTGAGACTTAATCAATCCCAAAGCCTGCTGGTGACAGCAGAGAGACATCAAATCAATTGCATTATATTTCACTGGCAATAAAGTATGACTCTTTGCACTCGCGCCGTTTTGGGGAGGAAACATTTGAATTAATCAAAAGAATTTGTCATTTGAATTGAAAGTTGTTTTTCCACGTGTTCGCTGTTGTGCCGGTCACTATGTCGGACAAGGCAGAATGATCAATAGCCAATTTCCCCAAAGTGTGATTACACCGTTGATTTGAGCGTTAAAGGCTACATTTAAAATAAGAGCCATTAACTTTCACTCAGAGAGCAACCCTGCACTTGTTTCAATAGTGCACCGGGGAGGGGAGAAAAAATAGAAACAAAAGCCTGAGGCAAAACCAGAGAAGCGGCAAACTTTTTCATAAAGTTGCACTGAGGGAAAAAAAAACAAAAACAATAACAGCGATGTCACCGCACACATAATTGCTCCAACTGGTAAAGTGTTTTCTAAGGGAAGAATCCATCAACCTTGTTTAGAAGTGTAAAACATAACGCTGCAGCATTTCTAGACAAATAAGTGTGTCTGTTCTCAAACATAATACAGAGTGGAAACAAAGATCTCACGTCTGTAACCCAGAGCAAGAAAAGTAATCATCAAACTTTTGGGGGACACCGAGGAGAAGACAGGAAGAAGGAAATTATTATAAAGGTGACAGAAGGCGAGTTTTGCACATCAAAGAGAGCTGAAAACGCATATCCCAGCAGACAAGAAGAACTGGAGGAACAGACACTTACCAGTGCAATTTACTACAACTTATTAACTCAGAAAAAGTAAGAACATATAAAAAGGGGCTGGGGAAAGCCACCGTTAATTTAAGGAACAACCACCAAGTCAGACTGGCTCCTGTTGTGCCTGTTTAAGTTTTCTTAATGTGCCCAAATATGAAGGAGCCAAGTTTGCGATACGCCGAGATAAAGCAGTATGCAGAAACATATTTTTGGAAAAGCTCAAAGAAAAATGGCAAGACACTCATCGACTCGGGGCTTTCTAGAGAATGGCAGGAATTAATCCTAAATTAGGGGGATGTGAGCATTGATGAGAGACAAAGTCTGACAGTTATTACCATTACCGCAGTCTGTTGGGCTGTTCGAGTCATTATTTCAGCCAAGACCCTGTGACAGGCACCGGCCCACAGCTCCCGCTACTTATTCTCTACAATGAGAAGCCCTGAAGGAAGTGAGAGAACATGCACAGAGATCATTAACTTAAGAGCACTAAACCACTCACATTTTCATCCATCTGTACAAGTAGTCCAAATGAACCCAGCAGGCTTCTGTGCTCTACTCAGCTCACCAAGGCCAAATCAAGCTTGGGAAGGAATTGTGTTCCTTTTCAGCTCTCGCTGTTGACAGGCACAACTTCAAGGAGGTGTTCATGATAGTCACTCAGGCTCAGGCCAATTTGCCGTGGACATGCATGTCTTTTATTCGAGCTTTGATGTTCGACAGTACACACCGATAGACATAGCTCTGACGGTTAAGCGTTTGACTCGCTCAATTTTATTCTGGAATGTTTTTTTGAAAAGAAGCATAGTGAAACGCTTAAACCCATTAGCAGATATTTTGCTGGCTTTTAGGAAAATTATAGTTTAGGCACAGACCAAATGCTCAGGATGGAGGTTTTTATCCTCGCTCTAGCAGTTTTACAGACGTTATCATCACTTGGCTGGTCCGCCGCTTTGGACCAGCCTCATTAAGTGATGGACCATTTGAGTTTTGTTTTTTTTCACAGTGAGGGGGTGCAAAAACATCCATAAGACAAACTCAACTCATGACATATGCCTTATTAAATTCTGGCAAGTAGAAATATAATCAGTAGTTTTCTCATTTAAAATAATACAGACACATTTAACTGACAGCAACAATATGAAGTGCTTCAGATGATTATCAATTCCTCATCAAAGCATCAGATCACTCGTACCTCTTTGCATGAAAATTCAAATCACCAAAAGATAATCGTAATACGATAAGCTGATATAATCACTCGCTGAAAGTTAATGACACCGCGTGCGCGTGAGAGTTTACGCCAAGCAAATACCTTTTCCAAAACAAACCTGTTAAATTAAATTAATCGTGTAATATTTTTCGTCTCCAGTGCACTGATATACTGATATACTGCAGACTCAGATTTGTCTAATCTGCCCTAGTTGTGATGAGCTGTATGCAACAGTGGAGAGGAAAAGCTAAATTAGACTTTTCTACAGCTGCTTGGGCTTCAAATGTCTCTGAAATGCTACTGACTTCTTTATGCAACTGCTATTTTAAATGAAAATCAAGTCTGGACTGAATCTCATCTACATTAAAAAAAAAAAAAAATCCCCCCCCCCAAAATAAATAAATAAAAATAAATAAATAAAACAGCCCCAGTCTGAGCAGGCCATTCACAAGAAAACCATTAGATGAGCAAACATCATCACCAATGCCTCTCTGGCTGCCAGGGCCCTGCATCCGTCTGGAGAAGGATGGCACTGCTGGCAGGCACTGACAGGGTAAGACTCACTCTGGGCCAATCGCAGGGGGAGATTGATGCACTTCTCACTGGGGGGAGAACTGACATTCATTTTAATTAGGCGGGCGAAATATTGTCTCTGCGGCACGCAGCCTTACTTGCCTCAGCTTCACATTTGGAAGGAAGGGGGCGGGGGCCCGGGGAGCAATGCCCTCAGAATAGGCCACCGATGAGCTAAATATATCACTTTTAAATCCTGATGACATTACTTTGCTTAAGATGTTTGATTAACATTTAATTAACATTTGTATGACATTTCAGATCAGTAGCAAACAAATATATAACCGGTTTCATTGAGGGAGCGGGCCACACCAAGAGGGAGGTCTACACCCTCCCGTTATGTAATGCCAGCAGACCGGAAGAACTGCGACCAAGGGAGGGGCTCGTGAGTTCACAGAGCGGTGTTACAGTAAAGTAGATGTTCTGATAAGCATTTGATTGGGAAGAGCTTCGCAAGATACTTTTCATTCAGCAAACATCATTAAACCCTGCAGGGGCCCACAAAAACCACTCAACACACACACGCACACTCAAAAGCACACAAACAGCTACTTAAGGGAAATACCTGTCGGTGAGCCAATTAAAACCCAAATAAAATCCTCTGTGGCACAGAGGAGAAGTTCTACACCATCACGTTTAATAAACCCAGCCACAACCTATGTCACTGCTTTCTGCTCCACATACTGTTTATCCTCCATCCCCTGGCAGTGACAACCGAGACAGAGAGAAGAATAAAAAGATCATTAAGAGAGTGATATTTATTATAGCTCAGCTAATGGAAGGATTGTCAAATACCAAACGCGACACATGCCCGCGTAAGACTCTGAACCACAATTACTAAGCCATCAGTCAAGTGTGTATTGGCTCATTCAATATATTAACAGTAGAGTTTTTAATATGCTGCCGGAGGAGCAGCTTACTATTTCCTTATGTTGATGTTCTAATTAGCACAATAAACAGAGCGACTTCAGCTCTTGTCGAGGCACAGAGACAAGGCGGAACTGCACCTGTGACAACACAGCAGGCCTGTCAAGCCTCGGATTGCTGAACACGTTGAATCAGTCTGCGTGGCGTTATGGTGAAAGCGATACTCCACATATCAGTGGAAAAAGCAAGAAGAGGAAAGAGCAAAGAACTTGTTAACCCCCATTTTCCAACCAACCAACTTGTATACTACATACAGTAGTAATCAACACTTCTTACAAGCAAAGAGCTGCTTCATTTTGTGGGTTTATATGTTATTTTCAAAGGAAAAGTCTGGCTCACAAGCAACACATCTACTTCCCCGCAGACATCAAGTGCATAACACCACTCAACAGGGTTCTCCTTTTAAAACGGCAGATGAAAAATAGAGAGGGTCAACCAACCCATGAAACTAACATGAGATTCATTTACAAGCTGAACACAGCAAATATAACCCACTAGCAACAGTTGTCATTTCAGGCGAAACAATGTAATAGCTTCTGGCAAGAGGGGAGATGATTTCCTCACCACTGTCTGAAACAGTTGCTAAAGGAGAGCTTAGTGAGCAGTCAATTGTGGGAACACAGCAATGCTTGAGTAAAAACAGAACAAAATGTTCCTGGGATGAACAATAATGGGCTGCCAAAACACCTCCAGAAGGGCTGGGATTTTCAGTTTTGTTAAAGAAAAATGGAAAAAAAACAAAGTGACCGTGACATATATTTCCACAGCAGTAATTTACCAAGACATGAGCAGAGTCACATATTACTCACAATTTTGCTTTGTTAAGTTTCAACTCTACTGTTTAGCAAAGGCTCCCATAATGCACTGAGTGTTTATCCTTCAATCACCTCTTTTTACTCTGTTTTATTCATCACTCTGCATTTAATCATTAGGAACAGATTATCTTTTTTCCGGTCTTCGCAGCAAATGTCCACCACTCCCTGAGCTTTCTTCCTGTTTAAACAGAGTTTTTCCTTCCCACTGTGACCAAGTGCTTGCTCAGAGGAGGTCAGCTGATTGGTGGGGTTTTCGCTGTGATGACTGTTGTGATTTTGTCCCATATGTGCAAAATTGAATTGAATTAACAATCTTCAGCACAATTCTAAACGATTTGCTTCATTTCAGTATAATACTAGTATACTGCATTAGTGTACATGCAGTTTATTGCAGACTTTAATCGTCTCTATAGCAGGATGTTCTGACAACTCCCTGCGCAGATCTCTCTGTACAGTTCAGGATACAGGAAATTGTTAATTTCTCCATGAGCTCTGTATCCACTGTAGTCATCAGTCTCATTTATTTGGAAATTGCTCTCTGTCACTTCTCTGACAGCTAACAGATGTATTAGGATTGTAGTTTTAAATTAAACCACAGCCAGCAAACAATGCAACATTCACAAACGCCGCCCGACCCCAACTCTGTTTCTTTCATATGACCATGTTTTCTTTAAATTGGAATGTTGCTTTAAATAGCATGTAAGACATAGGCACGCTGCCAAATTCAGACCTGCGTCTGCATACATCTGCGTGAGAGCTCAGGAAAGGGCAAAACAGAGTACATTTAAAGGTCATGCATTAATGGTCACACTTCCTCCCACGCTCAGTAATCAACTGTGCCACTCACTGAATGCAGTCAGGGTCAAAGGTGGCACAACCTGAAAATGTGATGCAGGTGACACTTTTATCACTGGTTGCAAGCAGGCCCAGTTACTCGAGCTGAGATCCCATTTCAGTACATGACACATAGCACAACTGTCAAAACCCTCTTTCAGCAACACAAGTTTGCTGCTGCGAAACAGCTTGGGAGAGTCACCAATTACTGTTCCGAGGATGTGATTCACTTTTGACACTCTCTCAGAAGCATAGCAGTGGTTAGTGAGAGGATGAAACCAAGTAGCTCTCTTAAAATGTCCCTCCCTTCCCTTCTGTCGATCTATCCATTTTGCTTTCCATCTTTCTTTAGGCTGCGACCTACAAGCAGTCACTCATTCCCTGTGTCAGTGTTTTGGATGGCTGTAGCTGTCAAATTCCCCGACAAATTGTTTCCTGGCAAAAGGACAAAGCCATGAGGGCCAGCAGAGCCTTCTTCACTGATTTCCTCCGGACTACCCACACCACCCCCAACCTACACCCCCACACCCATTAGCGATGAGCTAGTGCTTGTCAGCAGAAGAAGGCGGACAACAATAAGCCCCATCGTCTTGCATTAAGCTTTACGTAACTGTATTACATGGCTCAATAGATGAGTACTGCTGCGCTAACGGTAGCTGAGGAGAGGCAGCAATCAGCAAGCAGGAGCAGGGGCAGAGATGTCTCAGATGAAGTTACGGCGGGGCTAAATTGGTGCTGACAGAAAACAATTAGGAGAGGCGTCATTGCCTCGCATCAGTTGTCAGTGACCCGAGTATTCGCACAGTGAGCAAACCGCTGCCTATGGAAGGCATTCACTTAAACTTTTAAGTGCATAACTAAAAGCATGATGTGCTATGTTGAATAGTACATCATGAATAGATTTTTTTCCCACTTCTTATATAGAGCATGTGAAGGAGCTGAGAAAGGAGCAATCACAAACGTTGAAAAATTTTACAAGGCTGGCATGAAACTGCGCGCATTTGTTTGTGTTGGCATAAACTTACCTTACTCACCTTCTATTGTAAGTGTAAGGCCTTCTCATTTTACCATAAAAACAAAAGTTCTTGACACCAATACGGTATTGGGTTTATATGTCATGTAAGTGGGATAAAAGTATAACCTCTGATGATGTTCCAGGATAGTTCCTGGCACTGGCTGTGAATAGTCTTGACCTTTACTTTGTTCACTAACTGCTTGGTTTACACATATAAGTAAGTCTGAAATGCTGCACAATAAGGTCGTGGGCACTGACATAAATCGATGGATTTAGTTCAAACCATTTAATAAGTAAAAAAGTCTGTGCCAGAGAAAAGTAAATCCTCTAAATATTTTGTGATCAAACCCCATATTAAGAGCACCAAACAGCAAAAGCACTGTATCACACTGTGATGAAAGCAGAAACATCAGAGGGCAGCAACTGAAACAAATTAAGCCAACAATTATCAGCACGGACACTGCAAAAGGTAGGAGAGGACTTTTTCAACATTCTACAAAAGTTGAAGAAGTGTCAAGCGGCAGCTTTTACCTTGAAACCCTCTTAAATCTCTCATTATCTTTCACATCATTGGAGTAGGTATTAGTTTATGCTAAAAATGCCACATTTCGTCCAAGAAATCAATGACATGCATACATAAGCAATTAAAGTAAAAACATAGTAAGAGATGGAGGAAAATAAGGTTACCTTCATCTTAATATTTTGTAGCATCATAATTACTGAGCAAGGCAGTGAGCAGAGCAACTAACTGCAACTCTTAAGCACTGCTGTCTTTTTCTCCCCCCCGAGTTTCTTCGACATTAAGCGAAACAATATGGAGAAGTGTGTTAAAATGGACATAGAAGGACACAGTTCCCCTGTGTTCACCCAATCAAAGTACAGGCACTTTGCGGTGTGTCGGGCAGCATAGTACAATGGTGTCAAAAGGATAAGAGAGAATGAAATAGCAAAACACAGAGAAAGCAAGTAAAAGGACTGTGGGCACGGTGTGTGTGTGTGGTGGCAAAGAAAAGTTGATTATTTGAAGTTCATTGACCCCAGATATCCTCTGAGAACAGCCTATCAGACAAATTCCCAGTTCCTCTCCTTTCCCCAGCCTCCTTCATTTAAATCGTTATCTCCATCCCTCTGACTGCTAAGGAGCATAAAAAAGGGTGCTCAAAGGCTCTCAGAGAGAGAAAGAGAGAGAGAGAGCGTGCATGGCAGTGGGAGAGCAGGCAAAAAATAGAGAGAGAGAGAAAAAAGGAGCCCGATCATAGCCAAAATCAAAAATACCAAAGAGGATAAGTGACGACACTGCATGATGTTCTTTCTTCATAACCAAAGGCGATAAGGGCAATGCAATTTTTTTTAAAAAGGAGGCCATCCTTGTTCTTTGTCTTACTGTGAGAAGCAGACTGGCTTTCAACACAGCAAGGATGAGACATGTAGGCAGTCTCAGAGCACCAGGTGATTGCCTC
The DNA here is from genome assembly GCF_057382095.1 of Aulonocara sp. 'chitande type north' Nkhata Bay. Taxonomy (NCBI): domain Eukaryota; kingdom Metazoa; phylum Chordata; class Actinopteri; order Cichliformes; family Cichlidae; genus Aulonocara; species Aulonocara sp. 'chitande type north' Nkhata Bay. The sequence continues at coordinate 9,657,625 of NC_141363.1, read as the reverse complement.
TGTATTGCAGCGGTAATGTCTTGCAAGAGAAGGGATTTCAACAAAATTGTTTTACAGTTTTCACCCACCTCATCCCCCTCAGAATACATCAAAAGATATAATTTTATTTAATCAAAGGGAAAAAACAGTAAGGCAGACTGGCATGTTGCTGCCATGCAAGCACAGCTCTGTAGCGGATGAAACTCTTTTCAAGCTGCACTACACAGCACCATCTAGTGTCAGCATAGGCATTAAAAGATCGGATTCAAAGGAAGTAGCAGGATGTCCATACATCACTCAAAAGACAAATCCACACATGCAACAAACAGAGCGCTTCAGGAATGTAACACCCACTGCCCCCAAACTTTACAACAAAGCTACTGTATTATTGTTATTGCTGAATCGATGAACGTTATTCTGCAAAAACACTGCAAAATACTTCAGTGTATTAACAAGTTTATGTCAGTTTCTACATCTTTCCTACAGTACTCAGTTATCCTGTAATTCTATTAAACAGATGGACTTTCATTTTATTCTAATGCATATAATATACCATCTAATATATTGTATAAGTATAACTAATATGTATACTTAAATTTAGCATCTCAGTTTATCTACAGTGCGGTGAAAAAACCTGTCTTTCTATTTTGAAACAAACTTTCTTGTCATTTTTTTAGCTGCTTTAACACCCATTTTCAATCCAGGGCTTGTACCTGACCATTTTGAGAGGTTATTGCTTTTTTGTGTTTGCTTATTAAGCCACTTACCACTGACCCATGAATCACTCAAGCATAGAAAAGGCACCTAATTCAAGGGAGGATCCAGTCTTTTGTCTACACGTAACAGACACCTCAGCAAAGAACAATTTTGAACTTAAGGGCTTTGTTAGAAAAAGTATGAAAAAATCTCAATGATAACACAGTTTTACAAATAGCATTCTTTGACCAACAAGGTGATTCCCTAAATACCATTAGCCAAAAGCCTGGCATCTCTCAACACGGCCTGCAGTGTGTCCTTATGTGTGAGTACACACACACTAACAGAAGCCACTGATTTTCAAACACCACCGGAGTTATACTAGCGCTTGAAAAATCTTACAAGAGGTTGTGGCGGCAATCACACATGAACCCTCACATTTGTTGTTCTCAAGTGGTGTCAAGTAAGGTCTTAAATAATCAGGCCCCATCTTATCTTAATGAGCTTGTAGTATCATATCACCCTATTAGAGCACTTCGCTCTCGCTCTGCAGGCCTACTTGTTGTTCCTAGAGTATTTAAAAGTAGAATGGGAGGGAGAGCCTTCAGTTTTCAGGCCCCTCTTCTGTGGAACCAGCTTCCAGTTTGGATTTGGGAGACAGACACTATCTCTACTTTCAAGTTTAGGCTTAAAACTTTCCTTTTTGCTAAAGCATATAGTTAGGGCTGGACCAGGTGACCCTGAATCCTCCCTTAGTTATGCTGCAATAGACGTAGGTTGCCGAGGATTCCCATGATGCATGGAGTTTTTCCTTTCCAGTCACCTTTCTCACTCACTATGTGTTAACAGACCTCTCTGCATTGAATCATATCTGTTATTAACCTCTGTCTCTCTTCCACAGCATGTCTTTATCCTGTTTTCCTTCTTTCACCCCAACCGGTCGCAGCATATGGCCCCGCTCCTCCCTGAGCCTGGTTCTGCCGGAGGTTTCTTCCTGTTAAAAGGGAGTTTTACCTTCCCATTGTTGCCAAAGTGCTTGCTCATAGGGGGTCGTATGGTTGTTGGGTTTTTCTCTGTATCTATGAAGCGCCTTGAAGTGACTTTTGTTGTGATTTGGCACTATATAAATAAAATTGAATTGAATTGAATTGAATTGAATTGAATTGAATTTAATTGTGTGAAGTCTTGTTGGCAGTGAAAAACTGTCTGCATTGAAGATACACCCTGGCTCAATACAGCTATAACACCTTGAAAGCATCACATAGTTGACAGTTGCGACACAGTCAAGGGACCTGTATAGTGTCCCATCACACTGTTCTTGGTAGCCAGAGATATAGAGTGTGAGGGCGTAGCAGTCAGCTGATAGTATGGCAGGACTGAGAAAGATGCAGTGGGCGGCTGGGTGAGATTTCTTCAGGAGGCAGCACGCATCAAATCCTTATCAGTCAACACCCAAGAAGGAGCAGCCTGTGCATTAACATTCACAAATAACATATGCACACATCAGGACGCAGATACACAGACATGCACTCCTCTCCCACACACAGAGACAAAAATTACCCTCCACCCACTAAATATCTCTCACCTCATCAAACATTCAAACATTTATGCCAAAGAAGGTGAAGGTGGTGAAGTAGAGTGTGGCAGAAGGTAGTTTTTGTCACCCTCCCTTGCTATTCTGGGGGGATGTAGATGACAATTTGATGGTTCTATCAAGTTTATTAGAATTTCTAAACTTGGATGAAGTTTTTTTTTTAATATAATTCCACTAGGAGCTTGAAAGTTTGAAATATTTAATGGCAATATGTCTATCAGAGTAAGAAATATTGTGTAAATCTGATGTTTTGAACAAAGGCTGGTAGATTTAATGGCAAACCTCATGACACATATTTACAAATTTATACAGTGCATACTTTAGTGAGCACAAATGTGCTCAAAGCAAATTGTGGCACATTAGGAATGGGGTCATCAAAAACACACACATCATATTACTGGGACCATGAACCACTTCAATAAATTTATAACATTAATGTAACCCTGACAGTGGGAAAAAGTTCAGTTACTCCAACTCCAAAAAACAAAAAATGATTTTAATTTCACGTTCATTTGCCTTCATTGCTTCCTACCAGAGTCCAATTATGACCACCTTCATGTTCACATCTGTTACTCAACCGTGCATCACAAACTTGTACACAGAGTAAACATTACCTGTTGTGTCAAACTGATCCAAGTACAACCGGGCTACGAAGGAGGAGATGCTAGTAGCTGGTGATGTGCAAACCAAATGTAAACAAATGACTCAACTGAGCATTGCTAGCTGCACTCCATATGAGAGGCGGTTACATGGTGGAAAGGTTACTCTAGGTGACTTTAACTTTAGTTATTGTTAAACTCAAGTGCCAAAGCATGTTACATGCATAATACAGCTGCCGGCACCTTGTTTCAATAGATTCACACCTCAAATTAGGTAGTGTGTCATCAAATGACAGTAGCTCATTTCAAAATAAGGATGGAAAAAGAAATTTACCTCATTTACTTAAAGCCACCTGCAAGTATCAATAAAACATTTTTCAGTGTTTGTTTTTCTATATAATCATAAATATCACTACTATACATTTAATTGAAGTATCATGATATCATTTTAGGGCTATATCACAATTTGCACCAATGCTTCCTTTCAAATCTGTTATGATGAAAGGAAGAAACCTAAGAAAAGAAAGGTGTGCGACACATGTAACGTCATGAGCTGTGAAACTCAATCCTGCCAGACGTGTTTAATCTAGTAATAAGTAAAGGGTGTAATTATGTAAATATGATATCATTTCACTTTTGACTGTTTTTTTTATGAAACAAAATGAAAAGTCTTGACTTTTTAAAGTCAACAAGCCTACAGCTGTGGCCATATCTGCTCTACACAAAGACTAAACTTAAAAAGAGATGCAACAATGGGTAGAGCGTGCTGAAAATTCTTTCTATTCATCCCCTATTTCTACTTTCTCACCTAAATACACATGCAATTGTGTAACTTTTAGCCACTCTAGCTATAGGTCAGTTGCACTTTGGTGACATTTAATCAACTGCTAACAGCCAGTTGTGAATTTAAGTGAGATATTCCACACTGTTGATAGGCTATAATAAAGTTTAATACAGACATAAGCACCCTTCTAAGTATAAACAAGAATGACTCTGCTCATCCACTGGCTTATATCTAGCACCTTCACTATGTCAACGTTTCAATTAGCCCAACAGTTTGTTTAAAGAGAATGGTAATCGTTAGAATTTCATGCTGTTAAACTGCTCAGAGTCACTAGGACGGCTCTCTGTATCATTTTGTCACAATCTCTTTTTTTAAATTCTAAAAGTCACCTATGAGATACTAGTGTTATAATAATGCTTTCATGTGCTAGAAAACTATTCCATATAAACAGTTGCCTTTCCACAACCCAAAAACCATTATGTCTCAACAGGAAATTATCACTCTTGTCCACGGTAAAAAAAAAAAAAAAGAAAAGAAAGAAAGAAAAGGGAGAATCTGTCAATTTACAATACACTGTCAAGTGGATGCAAAGGTAAGATTGGGTGAATTAATACATAAACGCAAATGTGGTACGTGCCAGCCATGGCTAGTTGTTTTTCCCGCTGTTTTTAATTGGTGATCTGGTGACCCATGCTTGTGTAAGGGACAACATGCAGTAACACAGTAAGAGCCCAGCCTTGGCATGCATTAAGTGTTGAAGGCTCTCCCACGCACATAATTACCACAGTCCTTTTGTGATTTTTTTAAGCCATTTGAGGTTGTTAAGTGGTTTGAATTTGGAATTTACTTCCCTTGGGGACATGTCGACTCTGTAGCTTTGCAAGAGGTGCCTGCTGCCAATATAAACAGATGTAACACTGACAGGACTTTAGATATTATATTCAATTAACTAACAACATTAATGACATTGCTGTTATTACTTTTATTTTTAAGCAGTCAAAATTAACAAACAAAAACATCAACACACAGTTTATATATTAAGATGCGTCAGTGTATATTTGGATTGGGCTTCCTAATGCATATAACATTTACTAACTAACTTTGACCATCTGGTAAAATTTCAGGCAGATAGTTAATTGGTTGATAATTAATTGGCCAGGCTTTAGTTGTGATAAGTAATATCTAAGATAATATATTTGAAACAGAGAGAATTAAAAGGAATTCTCTAAGCAGACCTGCATTTTGAGCTTCATTTTTTGTAGAACTACCTAAAATGTAGCTACAACACTAGTCAAGACTTTGCTTTGTTAATGTGACGTTATTTTAGGCAACAACATTTAATGAGCCCCTTCAAAAACCTTTGATTGACATATTTATGTAAAAGAAAACATAATAATTTTTGTTGAGTTAAAAAGTTGAAAAAGCAGATTGTGCAGAAGTTCAAAGCAAAACATAAAACAATAAGACAATGAAATTCCCATTTTTAACTACACTTTTCTGTTTAACAGTTTTGCATTGAGGAATGTTATACTAAACGTATATTTGCAAATCACTGAATTCTGTTTTTATGCACAGTGTCATTATTTTGGAGAATCGACTGGAAGGAAAAATATCCAGGCAGACGTCTGATGAGGTATTTATGCTGCTGGATATTTTGGGCTACCACGGATGTGAGGAGTTTAGATTTTCTGAGACATTAATTGACTTAACAGAGAGAGTAGCTCGACCAATATTTATTTATTTATTAATTTATTTGTCTCAATTTGGCACACCATAGTGACTATAAAAACATATTAATGAAAAGAAACAAAGTACTTATAAAAGTACAGAATCCTAATAAAAAGTACACCACACTGTAATGGTAAAAAATACAATAATCTGGAACTTGCTGGATTTCTCAAAGAGCCTTTGAACAACTCAGCAAAATTTTCCTTAGGTGGACTGAATTTCAGTGATACAATTGATAACTTATTTTAGTTAATTTAGTTAGTTAATAAAATGACTTATACCACCAAACCAGCCAAGAGCAATGGCATTCTTTTCAAGATCTGACAGCTCTACGTTTCAACCTCAGCTTTGTGTGCACTTTAGCAGGAAAAGAGTGCACACTTGTCTAAGCTGAAAAATAAAACAGAAAACTTCACATTAATGCATGTTTAAAGAAACATGTTCAGCATGTTGTTATCTTTTTTATTAAATTGATTTATGAAACTTAAATAGAAGCTAATAAAATTTGAAAAAAAGATGGGAGGTTGTTCTAATGAAACACCACAATTTGATGTATAGTTGAATCTGGTCAAATCTTTATGATACAACCTACAAGCCTGCATGTCTTTGGAAACTTACATCAGCTCACACTATAATCTGACCATCCATACTTCTTTCACACAGGCCATACTGCTTTCAGTGATTTCCTCTGGGAGACGATGGGGAAAAGGTGTGACACTCAAAGAACACAAAAGCGATGGTGAAACAACAAAGACAGAGTGGAGCTGAGACAATGTTGTGAGGACTTGTTTGAGTGTTTCTGATTGGTCCTGAGTTAATTTTTGGCTAGAAGGTTGATTAACAAAATCCATGTGCTTTTGCTTTTCTCTTACCATAGTCTCTCGGCCTATTGGAGTAGAGAAGACATACTCTAGCTGAAAGATGATTGCCAGAGCCTGATGATTGGTCAGTCTAAGCTCTAGGCTGCTGCGAAGGCCCAGGATCTGAGGCAGGGAAGATGTTGAGCTGAAGAAGAAACAAAGAGACACACACATGCAGTAAAGTGCAAACGACGCAAAGCTGTTAGCAAAGCAGTGACTAAATGTCACTGAAATGCACAGGTCCCATTATTTCTGTTAATAAAGCCGCATTTTCTATTAAAATGATTCAAAATCAATGTCTGTGAGGATTTGCTAAATGTTCCTTGGCAAGCACCGGCCTCTTGTGTGAGAAATGGAACAGCACTCTTGGTATTCGTCATTCACAGTTTGCATACACCATAGGCGGGAGCATACTGTGGAGTGCTAGCGTGTCACGAGGTGGGGCCGAGAGCCTTTTCCTTTTTCGCTTCATGGACTCTCTAGAGTCCTTTTTTTCCCTCTCTCTCTGCTGTCTGAAACTATCAGGCATAACATAACCAAGACAGACTGCCAGCTTTTCCTGGCAGCACCAAAACAATTCAAACAAAGTAATTATTCCCTACATTGGTGCTGTAGTCTTAAATCACTGCATTTACAAGAACTTTGTTCAGGAAAGTGCAAAAGATTTTAATTTTTGGATGCTGATTATTATTATTCATATTTAAACCATAATTAAGGACAGATCGCTGGTTAGTATGTTATTACTTTTCATACTAATAACCCACTCATACAGTATAATCATCCACATCATCATCAACATCAGCTACTCTTGAATGTGAAGTAGCAAACACATTTTTTATTGAAATGCCCAGTGAGAAGGGGAACATCATTCACTTCTTTTATGTGTGTGTGTATGCGTGTTATTGGCTGAGCTTTACAGCATATTTTGGCATATTTGCTTTAATTTCCTTCTCACATTTGACAAACCGTAGAAAAATATTTCTCCTAATCATCCCGACAAGCTCATCTTCAATGAAAGTGCACACGCTGACAGAGAGGTGTGGAAAACCGTTGTGAAAGTGTAAGCAGTAGCTTCTGCCATCACTGTCCACCGACAGAATGGGTTATTTCCAGAAAGTATTGTTGACACAAACATATTTCTTCACTCCCTTTACAGAAGGGACAAAGCTAGAGCATAAAAATAAAACTCCACATACGACATAAACTTTACAAAATCAAAATAAGTAATACGTCACCATACTCAGTTTCATTATTTTTATTTTGTTGTATGACTGAGATTCAGTTGTTAGTATTTTTGCCACAGCTGCCAGAACAGTCAAATCTCAAACTATTCCTCACTCCAGAGACAATATCTTTGTTACACACAAATGAAATTACAGTACTTAGCTAACAAGTTGCTGAGGGGTCTTGTTATAGTTGGTGTACCTATTGTAAACTACCTCAAAAATTATTCATATTTTTTAATTAATTAATTAATTACATTCATTTGTTTAAAAAAAAACACAAAATATCTTTATTATTAATTTATTTTTTTGTTTTTATTCAATTTCACCAATTGTGAATAGCGGTTCTAAGGACTGGGCATTGTAGATCAAGGATTCATTTTACATCGTGGGCCACATACAGGCCAGTAAAACTAAAACTGGAGAAAAAGTTCTGGTAGTTCAAAAAGTTTTCGTTAATTTACAGAAATCTACAGAATTGTCCAGTGAGCTGATTTGGATTCTTTACCAGGCCAGTTTTTGTCTCTGGGTGTTATGTTTGACACTCCTATTGTAGATACATAAATAAATCCATCTGTCTGGATAATATGATTTTGATTGCAATTTATCTGTATTGTAGTGGTGAAATTCACTTGGGAGTTCTCTCTCTCCTGTTTTATTTTCATGATTTAAACCAGGTGCTAGTGACCTTACACTGGCTTAACCACTTTAACACCGAATGTAGTACATTTGAATGTACTTCATGACTGTTTTATGAGGTATGAATCTTGTATGCTTTGGTACGGTGTGTAAATTATGGGTCTAAGCTTGGGTTAGCAAATGGGAGCCCTTATGAAAAAGAGAATTTTTTATGGGCAAGGTCAGCAAATATTTTACAAAGCCACACAGAAAGTTTTAAACATAATGTACATCGAGACATGACCATTCCACATTATGACTATTGTGTTGATTTAATGTGCACTTCTTTTTTCACAGTGTTAAAAGTTCTTGTTTATCCAGCAAGCAGGCAAGCAGGAGTGTGACATTACAGTTCGGTACAGATATTTTTGGAAAGGATATAATTTTCATCATTTGTGGCTCAGTTTGGCACTGCAATTCATTTGGAAAACCAAGATCAAAATGCAGCTGAAGTGCTGACTTTCAGCAAAGATTTCACAAAGTAATGGATTAACAACTGTGGAATTACAGCCATTCGGATGTTTTGAGTTGTCCATCTGTAAAACGAAGTGTCTTGCAGTGAACACTGATGCATTTGAGTGAATCTTAGCAGAAAATACAGCTCTGGATAGGACAGTCTTTATTTTCCCTTCTTTTCTTCTGTTTACTGTATTTAACTCTTGGATTATATACAGATAAGGATAATTCCCCCCTTGAAATTTAAATTTTTTGTCAAAAACCTCTCAAATGCTTTTTAACACAGATAGGGATTTTCACTACAGAAAAAACAAAAACTACCAGGGTAAATATTCTTAGCTCCCTGAAAAAGTATTCTTTTTTATTGAGTCATACCACCAACTATGCAATACTCGGAACTTGTAAAATCAAGTTAAAACTGAGGGTTATATTCCAATTTAAACACAGTATAAAAACTTCAGTGAGGGTTTGAGCCGTCACAAGCATCATTTCAAAAACTAAAGAAATCACTTTAGACTTAAGGAAAAGAATTGCTGATGTTCACAAAGTGTCAAGAACTGGAGTGAGAACTAACATCAAGAAATTCAAAGAGAGCCACACAGCTCAGAACAAGCCTGGCAGATAGAAAGGGAAAGATTTCAAAGACTCTGGAAAGAAAACTAGTCAGAGATGTTTCTACAGACCCCAGAACAACTGCAGAGATGCGTGAATGACTTTCCCAAGTTGAGATTGTCCTCTCAAAGAAGACGATCACTAGAACCCTGCACAGGAATGGACTGTGAGGTTGTAGACCAAGAAAAACTTCTGCAGAAGAGACACCTTCAAGCCAGACTTTAGCACGCCAACCTCAGAACGATTATGCATACTGGAGGTACACCCTTTGGTGAGACGAGACTAAACTAGAGCACTTTGGCCACAGAGGTGCTGCTTATGTTTCAAGAAATGCGTGAGAGGCGTACAACCCAAAGAACGCCACCCCCACATTGAAACACAGTGGTGGGGGTATTATGCTGTGGGGATGCTTCAGTCTGGAATTTCAGATCTCATCAAGGTGGAAGATACCTCATGCAGTCAACAGCAAAACTGGGTTTGGCAGTCACTTTTTCTTCCTGCACAACTCAGAACATGCGTTGCTCCTGGTGAAGAACTACCCCCAGAAAATCAAAGTGAATGTTACTGACTGGCCTGCACAAAGCCTGATTTGAATACCACAGAAAATCTGTGGGATTAGTTTAAGACCAAGATCTGGAAGACCATCTATTTTATTTCTGTGTGCAAAGTAAAAGAATCTAAGCATCCAAATTCAAACAAGGTTATTTAGAAAGGCTGGGTTAAAAATTCCTTGCTCTGTTTAACAGCACTTTGGAAACACTTTTTAAAAAATTAAATTTTAATAGAGGGGCTAATAAATCTGTCCTCATTTGCACACCGACCTCTTAATGTGTGTTGATTCTTCTCTTGGCTGGCTGTTCTGAAGGGTTTTTTCTTTGCTACAGAAGATCCTGCAATCAGCCACCACTGTCATCTTCCATTGGGCATCGAGGCCTTGTGATGTTGCCGTGCTAATCAGTGCATTCAATTCAATACAGCGTAATTTTATTTATATAATACATGCATTATATAATGCATGTATTGTATTGTATAATAACATTAACACACACCAAATACATTATATATACTGCATATCTTATGAAACACCAGGAAGGAAGAAAGTCTGCATATTGAACTTTTTCTAGGCGTCTCTGAACCAGTAATACAGACAAATAATATTCATACCAGCCAAGCTTTTTCAAAAATACAGCTTGTGCTGACATGGCAAGATAAACTTCGAATCACTTGCCCATCAGCAAAAGGAAAGGCATCTGGAGAGGCTGAGGAAATACCATAAACATTATCACTCCTGGAAAGGTTTTTGCTCATCTCTGCTCTTTTATGGTGTAGAATTAAAGCTTTACTGTAGACATAAAGAGTTCCTCCTGCTCACCTGTCCTTACTCAGAGCGCTCTGTTTGGAAGGGCTGCCTGCTCGTCCTCTGACTCCTGAGGGAAAGGCCTCCAGTACTACCACTTGTGGCTTCTCAAGGAAGCACCAGCCATTGTGGACTCCAACATGAAGCCTCCTTTCCTGAATGACAACTGTCCTTATTGCACCATCTGATCCTGGTTGTAGCTAAGAATCGGTGAAGAAAAAAAGTAAACATATATTACACTTATAATCAATAAATATTAGTATTTTATTTTTTACATTATATTTTATGTCTTTGTAACAGTGTTAGGGACTTTGTTTCTTAGTTGAAATTGATTTATAACATGAAAGTTTCCATCAGCAGCCTTGTTTACTTATTCTATTAACCAATAATTTGCTAGCTCTATTAGTATTGTAATTAAGTATTTTATCATTAACAAAAATATGTGAAAGACATCATTCAAATAATAGTGTGTACTATTCTTATTTTTTCAGTTATATAGTTTCCTTTTGTTTAACAAACAAGTGCTGGCAGAAATGGCTTTGCCACCCTGTATCAGCTGCAGTTAATGCGCAGCTGACTGACAGCTGTTCAGTGACTGACTGTAAACTCTGTTACCCCGAAGTGCAACGCGACGCTGAACCTGCCTCTCCTCCCACTCTTTCCCATTTTTTCTTTCCAGTTCAATCTTTTCTCTCTCTCTCCATCACATCTGCTACTCCCACTCTCCCTTTTTTCCCTTCTCTTTTCGTTGTCATTTTCTCTTTCTGTCCCCCTCGCTGCTTAAAGCCTTCTCCATATCCACCCACACCTTCTCAATCAAATTAGCATATCAATTCAGCTTTGGGTTTTTTCTTTTAAAACAGCAACAGCAGAAACAGGAGCAGGAGTAACAGCCCAGCCCGCTTGGATAACTGTACGGCCCACATACATCACCGCTTGCTGCTGTTCTTCTCCTCGTGTTACATCTCTGCGCCTGCTGACTCCATCTCTGTCTCTGTCTTCATGTTTACTATCTACGCTCCTCTTGTTATCGTTGCTCATTCGCTCACTTACATTATCCAATATGTGCACAGCTCTATACCATATTTTTCTTTTGGTGATGGGGATGGAAGATTAAAGCTCTTTTGATAACCTCAAGTGACTCCTTTATTTCTCACTATCCTCTAACAAAAGAAACAAACAAAACACTATCCGCTTATTACAAGTGCTCTATTTTGTGATGAGAGAAAGCCTTGCTGTTACACATATACTGGCAACTAAAAAGCACATAAGATGCAGGTAAAAATGAATTAATGTGCCGAGTTTTCATGATGAATAATCAGCTTGTGGACCTAGCGTCTACAGTACGTTTTAATAAGATTTCTTTTGTATTATTTTAAGATTTGGTGCCTCACTAAGGCAACACTGCACGTATAGTCGGTTTTCAACCGACTCAGCTCTTGCATAACTGTCCTCCAGCTGGATCACTTAGGCTAAGGCTCTAATCAATTACTGTTTGCTGTTTTTGAGTGCCAAGACTAAGATGTACTCACACAGAGGAGTCAACATCACATGGAAGTCAATCTCGTGCACCATGCATGCACAGTGACAAGCAAAACAATTAATAATTACCAAACAAAATTATGGAAGACTAAATTGCTGTATACAGTGGTGCAAGTGAAAGAAAAAAAAAAACACAGTAAACTACATTTGCCTCATTTCTAACAAAGAAGTCCTGATTAAATAAACACTAGTTACCTTGTCCTGAAGTGTTTCTCTTTGTTTGTTTTTTGGAAAGCACAGTGCAGCAATGGCTAGAACTATCACCTCACGACAAGAGAGCTCTGGGTTTAAACCTGTTGGTTTAGAATTCACCATTCACATCTGTTCCAGTTCATCCTTCACCTCCTAGTATTGCCTGGTCTCACTCTTATGTTGCTGTCACCTGGAACTGCTACATCTATCATAATTTCTCTCTTATTCTTATTGTCAAGCTGTGTATGGTTGCTAAGCCAGCACTGCACCTGCTTATTACTTTCGAACCTGAAGTCCCACAAGAAGTTAGCTCAGCCATTTTCAAACACTTTTGAGTCTTGGGGACTTTTAAGCCATTTTTGGCACATATGTTCCTATATGGTATTTCAGCCACATGCATGTGCATCCTAAACCCTAATATTAGGTGAGCGGCTCCGACTTCTCTTGAAAACCTGAAACGTGGATCCTATCTATGGTAGACTCTTGCATCTATGGATCTGGGACAAGAAGCTTTGTTGTAGTCAGTCCAGCCAATCTGTATCTTGTTCTTTGACCTTTTGATGTTGTTTAAAATGCTGTTTTGACCCATGCTTGTTTGTAGATTTGTGTGTCTACTCAGCACAGACGCTATGTTGGTTGCAAGGAGCATCTGGGTTGCAAAGAAGTATGTTACAGATTGATCAATAGAAGTATTTTGTTACCTTATTCAGAAAGTTTGAGTGGATTGGGCCAGATTTTGATTTTATCCAGCTCTTCGTGTCTGAGACCAATGGTTGGATGTGTGCATCGTGATGTTGACTGATTCTTGTTCTGGGAAGCTGCTGTAGGCTGAAATCCACCAGCCACTTGGCATTGGTATTGCGCAAGGGTCTTTCTCCCATATGGGTAAACTGCACAGTCATAGTCAAAATTTCAACCATTCATTTTGACTTCTACTGTATTTATTGTATATAGTATAGCTAAAGTTACTGTGTGGTTATATCGTCTTGGGAACAGAAGTATCCTTCTGTCTCAGTACAGCTTACCATTACAATTTTCTACTATAAACACCGAATTGTCTTTACATTACCCTATCTAACAAAATCATGCATTTGGCTTTCCTGGCAGTTGTCAGCACAAGTGTGACAGGATATCTGTAAATAATTGCTTTCTGTGACATCCAGATTATAATTATGATTGTCTTTTCCTACACAGTCTGTCTGCTCTCGCCTCTTTTCTTCACGGAAACCAGTGGCGGGGAAGATGACAGCGAAATGGCTTTGTCTTTTGTTGGACAGGTCTACCATGAAGTGTTTCAGAGAGAAAATAAAAGACAGACAGAGAGAAAGTTGTTTATAAGAGAACATCAGTTAAAGTGCTGCTTTCTGCTTTCTCCCTATCCATCTCCTCACACCCCTCCTCCAAGTTTCTCTTTCATTTCATTGTTCTTTTTCCTCACACCATCAGTTTCTCTCTCTCTCTCTCTCTCTCTCTCTCTCTCTCCCTACCTATCTTGCTCGCTATCCTCTTTCTTCTCCCTCTTGCCTCCGTCTGCTGCCGTCACAGATTTCTTCCTCCCTCGTCTGAAATATGAATATTTTAAAGCTAAGAAGCTTAAAGGGAACAATGAAATGGCCCCCAAGTTAAATTATACTCCATTTCCAGAGTCACAGAAGAGGGACTTTTCTGAGTGATGAGCACACCGGTGCTATGTGGGTGTTTCTTTCTCTTTTTCACACACATATATAAGCTTGTTGTCTCCTACTTTAGTGTCATATTTGATATTCCCCCTCCCCAGAGCTTGCTTTTACATTGCTGAACCAGACAAGTGCACTGTAACCAATCAGCACGGTCCCTTCAGCTGTCATAATGTACACTCGACATCTGTGTTTAAAAAAAGTGGAATTCATTTCTGATAACATGCCTAAATGCTGTTTTGTGTTTGTTGCATAAAGAGAAAGGGGGGAGGCAGAACAAGACTAATTTGCATGCTTTTGGATGCAGTTTGTTTTAGAGCTTTGTTAACAGCACAAACAAAAGCAGTGTGTTGTAAGGGAATGGTTGTAGTTGTATTTTTGTTGTCTTCTAATTAGACAAGTCGCCCTAATGTGGGAGTTGTAAGTGGAAACTAAGCATTCTGCTTATCCATCCATTTTGCATTGGAAAAACACAAAGGGTTGAAAATGCACTAGTGCCAGTGCACCACTATTATCTGTGATGGTTGGTCTCATGGCTGTTAGTCAGAAGTCCATCAAGAGTAAGCCAAAAGTGACTTGATACCAATAAAGCCTTTAGGGCTCAACAGAAATATTTTTTAAACTGCAAAACTCGCATTTCTAATGTGTCTGCAGTCTTGAGGAAAAATAATCATATTGCCTTGAAATCTGGGTTGGGGATAAAGCCCTCAGCAGAAAGTCAAAGATAACTCTGGTGGAAAACACATCTTATCTTGGAAAGAAAACCAAGTCAGAAAACAAAGACCATATATTTCTATGCACTGTAGTGAACAATAATGGCTGACAAGGGTTTGTAGTCCGCATGAGTGTGTACTTGACACATTTTAGCCTTTCTTATTTTCCAGAGTGTTTTTTTTTTATCATTATTTCCCTCTCTCATCTGTATCTGAATCCAAAATAAAATGGAAAAAAAAGCCTCTGAAGTGAAGAAGTGGAAGATTATGAGTATTAACACCTGGAAACAGCATTAACATTGTCACATATTAACAACAAAGATTTTCTTAGATTCAATTTAACGGCCCAACTCCAGGGTGAGGCAAAGGAGACACAGGGGTGAGGATGAAATATTAGTAAGCAAAACTGATTTAGTTGGAGACATTGTAATTTGAATAAAATGGAGGTGCTGAAAAAGAAAGTCCTTTAGAACAAATTTAGAAATAATAGCAGTCAAAAAAGAAATGGAAAGCAGGAAGCAGCTGCTTTATTGTTCAATTTTAAGGGAAATGAGCATAGATTTTCAGAGAAGCCTAAATTAGTTTCTGAAGGTTATTTCTTTGTGCTTAAAAGGCAGGAGCAAGCTCTCCTCGGTGGCTAACACTAAGACATATGAAACCCAATATAGAAAATGGGTCTGATCCCAGTAATAATGGGATAGAAACTTTGTTAAAGGTCGTGACAGTTGTCCTGAACCCTCTTGACTGCTGCCAGTATAGCAATACTGGGTAACATCCAAGTCAAAAGACAAAAAAAACCCTTTGAACAAAGACAGAGGTTATAGTATTTGAGGGCTGGGGTCCTGCATAGCTTCTTTTTCCAATGGCTTCTATAAAAAACGCAAGCTTTTGACTTTTATGGTCAAAAGTTATCACTCACCCATCTAAATTACTGAATTCAGGTGTTCCACTCATTTCCACAATCACAGGTGTATCAAATCAAGCACCTAGGCATGCTGATTGCTTCCAAAAACATTTGTGGAATTCCAGGGTGGTACCGCAATAGGATGCCACATGTGCATGAAGTCCGGTCAACAGTCAACTGTTAGTGGTGTTATAACAAAGTGGAAGTGATTGGGAATAACAGCAACTCAGCCATGAAATGGCTATGTAAAATCACAAAACTGAGTCACTGAATGCCGAGGTGCATAATGCGCAGATTTTGCCAACTTTCTGCAGAGTCAGTCACTACAGATCTTCAAATTTCATGTGGCTCCACATTAGCTCAAGAACAGCACACAGAAAGTTTTGTGGAATGGGTTTTCATGGCCAAGCAGCTGCATGTAAGTGCAATCCAAGCTGCATCCAAGCCTTTTGTGCCACCAGTAGTGTAAAAGCACGCCGTCACTGGATTCTAGAGTAGTTGAGATGTGTTTTCTGGAGTGACGAGTCACGCTTCTCCGCCTTGCTGATGGATGAGTCTGGGTTTGGCAGTTGCCAAGGAAAGGGTACTTGTCTGAATGTACAGGGTGGGCCATTTATATGGATACACCGTAATAACATGGGAATGGTTGGTAATATTAAAGTCCTGTTTGTGGGACATTAGTATATGTGAGGAGGCAAACTCCTCAAGATGGGTGGTGACCATGGTGGCCATTTAGAAGTCAGCCATCTTGGATACAACTTTTGTTTTTTCAATAGGAAGAGGGCCATGTGACACATCAGAGTTATTGGTGATGCCACAAGAAAAACAATGGTGTGAAATGGTCTTTTTCCTGGCACTTTCCTGGGCTGAACTTTAATAATAAAACCATTAAATATAATCATCGTCTCACTTAGAGGCAAATGCCTTCATTTTCATGTGACTGAAATGGTGCTGAAACCAAGCAGACCAGTGTTTTTCTTGTGACATTACCAATAAGTTTGATATGTCACATGGCCCTCTTCCTATTGAAAAAACAAAAGTTGTATCCAAGATGGCCGACTTCTAAATGGCCACCATGGTCACCACCCATCTTGAGGAGTTTGCCCCCTCACATACACTAATGTGCCACAAACCGGACTTCAATATCACCAACCATTCCCATTTTATTACGGTGTATCCATATAAATGGCCCACCCTGTATTGTGCCAATTGCAAAGTTTGGTGGAGTGGGGATTATGACGTGAGGTTGTTTTTTAAAAGTTGGGCTCGGCCCTTAAGTTCCAGTGTAAGAAATGCTGAATGTTTCAGCATACCAAGACATAATGGATAATTTTATCCTTCCAACTTTGTGGTAACAGTTTGGGGATGGCCCCTTTCTTTTATAACATGACTGTACAAAAGTGCAGAAAGCAAGGTCCATAAAGACAGAGAGCGAGTGTGGTGTGGAAGAAGTTGACTGGCCTGCACAGAGTCCTGACCTCAACCTGATGTAACACCTTTATGATGAATTAGCGCAGAGACTGCGACTTTTGCGTTCAACATCAGTGTCTGACCTCACAAATGTGCTTCTGAAAGAATGGTCAAAAAATCCCATTAACCACCCTTAACCTTGTGGAAAGCCTTCCTAGAATAACTGAAGCCATCATAGCCCAACATCATGTCAAACTTCATGGATTAACAATGGGATGTCACTCAAGTTTGTGTGAAATACATGTGAAAGCATATAGCAAAGCAAAGTGATTACTTTCAGCAACATAGTGCATTAAACTTTAAACTGACTGAAAACTACATCAATACAAGTCAGTTATGCAAACTATATTAAGATGAAGCCTAATAGACATTCCTGACATGAGTCTGAAAATCTACTACCAAACAAACCTAAAGGTAAAAGTATTCAAGTTCACATTACTTATTATCCAACCGTGTTATATCACTCAAAACCGGCTGTCATTACAGAGGTGCACAGTAATAATCATTTGAAGCTAACAGCACACATTCTGTGACAGTCTTTGGAAGCCATCATTAGTTATGACAGTGAAAGTGTCAGAAAGAGCTATGTAAAGAGCGAAAATGAAACCTGGAGAGAAGCAGATGGCACTTTCTCAGCTCCACACACCTGGCCAGTAACTGTAGGATGTGGGTGTGAATGTTCAGTGTAGAAAGTTACACAAATTATGATGCCAGTAATGAGTGGAGGAAGTTTCAGACACTGTTCATCCATTTGACAAGCAACTCTGGTATAGTTTACTAACACTTTAAGGCTGGGGGCAATAACATTCCCTATTGGAGCTACCTGCTGTAGTGACCTCTTGTGAATAAGAGTGCAGCTGAAAGTTACTTCTTCTATGCTGTATTTACATATTTTGATCAGGTTTCTCACTCGTACATTGATATTTATGCAAATGCTCAAAAATCCAAACAACAGTACATATGAGCAGCCTAGTGTGCAGTGTACTTTTAGCTTAAAAAAATAATGCCACAATGCCATTCACTCAGCTTGTTATCATCAGCAGCATTGCCAAAACCAACGTCTCCAACACCTCTATTTTCTATTAATATGAAGTTAATGTTAATTGTGCAACTAGTAATGAGTGAACAAGAATGTGGTTTCAGAAAGTCTTTTTCCTGGCACTTTCCTGGGCTGAACTTTAATAATAAAACCATTAAATATAATCATCGTCTCACTTAGAGGCAAATGCCTTCATTTTCATGTGACTGAGGTGCCAAAGCAGAGGCCAGCTGAAATATATAACTGGGAAAATATTTTTAATGACTATCACTCAAACACTAATTACATCTTTTCTTACTTATCTTGACAATAATAATAGTCCTCCTCATTCCCAATCATCCACTTTATCTTACACTGACTATCTGAAGGAAATGCAGCTGCTTGTTTGTGTGTTAGTGAAAAAAACAAACAAATGGGAACTTAAAGTATGGGGAGGATTAATTACTCAGTTTACTCAACTGAAAGTGTAGCAAATAGGCAAAACCTAAACTGAATGATTATTTGGGGGGACCAGCCAACGCATTCTCATCCCAAAATGTGAAATACTGACTTTTAGCTCAGATGCTATCAGCATCACAATGATATGCACAAGGTTACTGCTAGGAGGCGGTGAACTAATCCACTTCGCACAACAAATTCAGAGAAATTATTTGGGTGTTGGAATGATTTCTGGTGGAATAGAGGTGTATACATACAAGAAGCCACTCAAACATGTGGCGTTCAGAAAGTCAATAACATTTGGTGACTTCAGAGAACTACAAGTGAAGTAACAGCTGGCGATGCGAAATTAAACTTTTCAAAATGTTGCGACCAATCAAAGTGACTACTAGTCTGACCGAAGGATACCATTCATTGACATGACCGAATGGTGAACACATTAGAGGGCTATATAGGCAACCAGAGCCTGGAAAGTCCACTACCGGCCAGCCATCAGCAATTGTTGCATGCGTACTCACTTCCTATGTGAACACCCCTTATGTTTGCCAGAAGCCAGTTTGGTTCTTATTCCATTTGGGGCTTTGTTTTAGTTACTTTATCTTGTTTTTAAGGTTTAGGCAAAGGGACAATATTGTAGTTTGGGTTAACAAATAGCTTTTCAATAAATGTACTCTGCACATTGAAAAATTATACTTTACATCTAACTCCTAACGCATTCATAGTTGACCCATCTCAGTACTGCAATGAAACGTTTGCATCATGCCTGTACAAAAGGATAACTCCCAGAACTTTGATAAAATGGAAGAATTTAAAAACCTGTCAAAAGTGCAGGAATGACCATCATTTGCCTTTCAGACTATAGTATTATAATTTTTTTAATAGTTTTATAATAATGACAATTGTATTTATAAAGCAGATTTCATTACACGAAACTCAATCAGCTTAACACAGAAAATGAAGAAACATTAAAAACTGTGTAGGTTTACAGTGCCTTAAGGTAGCAAAAACAGCAAAACACAACAAAAGAACAAAACTTATTAACTGTAGGCATTAATGTTTCTGTAATGGTTACTCTACGATTACATGCTTCAGAAAAGATGTGTGTTGTTTTGTTTTTTAACTGAGGACAGACGACCACAAATATAAGAAATGCGTGTTGGGTTCTGGCAAAAAGGAGACTTGGAATATTTTCAATCAAGTAAAGTATAATGCAATTAACTGATTTTTATTTGTATATAACAGCTCTGTCCAGAAACTAGGAGCACTTTTTATTGAAATGTAACTTGGTACCAATTTAGATAAAATATAAAAGGTAATTAATGGTCTATGTTTCATTATTACTACAACTTTAGATTTCCATTAAAGAAAAGTTTAAGAAAAATATATTACGTGACAAATACTGTAATTAGCAGGTTTCAGATTGGCCAAGAATATTGCGATTGTTTGTTATTTAATATTTTCCTCCATCTATGTATATATTCCTCATGAATACAGAAAAATGGTTCTTTACTGGTTTCAGGACAAAATAATTAAAAGCAAAACCACCTTTATAGCTTTTGCAGATTTTTTCCCCTGATGCTTCTGAGGTTTTTTTTTCTGCAAGGCACCATTAAAAGCTGTCAGCTATTAATCAGTAAGTTTTCATGTCAGTACTTTGTGAAATCAATGTGTAGGCTGTTGTAACAGGTAATAATAACTCTACAGATGGCAACTGTCATCTCAAGGGGCGTGTGTGAGTGTGTGAAAGAGAAATGGCAAGAGAGTGTGAGAGAAAAAAAGCAGTTGAAATTATGTCCCACAAGAGTTTTGTATAAGCCAATTACCAAGTCAGTTATACAACTCCAGCATATTTCTCTTACCTTTGAAAACCGGCAAACAAAGGGAAACACTTCTGAGCTTTTATGATCATACACTTCTCACATAGCCAGGGAGAAGATGCGAGCTGGTAATTTACCTTTTTTTTTTCATGTTTTAACCTGTTTGATCTGTGCAATCAGGGCACACACCTACAATAGAAACCTTTGTTTTGTTTTTTGAAAGAGTCATGTAATATAGGCAGATCAAGCTTCACACACCTTTAAATCAAATGCATCCATGACCTGTGTTCATTTTCACCCATATCAAGACAGTGAGTGAGTGAGTGAGTGAGTGAGTGAGTGAGTGAGCGAGTGAGTGAGCGAGTGAGTGAGTGAGCGAGTGAGTATGTGCTCCTACCCACGCAGTGGATGTTAGCTCCCCCATATTGAGGGTGAGTCATTCGTGGCAAGAAACAGTAGCAGCATCATTAGCATGCTGCTCTCATCCTCCCACTCCCCTACTCCTTAACAAATTTTAACTGGCACAGAGCTTCCACCGATAAATCACTGTTGCCCGACCGCTGAAACACTTCCATAATTCACCAACCAAAAATATTGAGTCAAACACACACTCATACTGCTCCCTTTCCGTTCCCCTCCCCATTTCATTCCATTTGTCCCTAAGCGTAGCGTAACACTTTCAACCACAGCACATGGAGTTCTACACCATCATGATCACATTATGTTGTCTCACAGTTGGTCCGACTTGGAAGGAACCCCTTAATGCTGAGTCCAACTATGAGCACCAACAGCACAAAAATATGTGATATCATATCATAACTTTAAAGGATAAGGTTGTTTCTCACTGACAACACACACCAGGAAGAAAAAGTCCATTTCATGTTATTTTTTTAACCCTAATCTCTCTGTAGTACTCAGATCCAAGCCTAATTATTTATATTGTAGACAACTGTTTTTTTGTTTTTTAATGAGTCACAATTCAGAATTTTCTTTGAAATTTGTTAGGGACAATTTTAACCTCAGTATTAACAGTACCAAAGGATCATCTGTGTAACTGTGTGTTCAATATATGTGCTTAAGTAGTGTCGCACCACAGAGCTTCATTTTACAAAATTAAAAACGAGGATTTGGCTGCTCATGCAACACAGAAGAATTAATACATTGTGAGTTTTGGCATTTTTAGTTGATTTGGTAACAAACACAAAAAGGAAATTTGTTTTGGTTATGAAATGTCTGTGTGTTATTTGTCTGTGATTTACAGCTCATATAAGGCCCTTTTAACACCACTTAGATCCCAGTCACACAGGCCTAAAAAGACTGGTGGGTCACATGGCAACTGCTCGGTAAAAACGAATATTCCCTAAACATTTGAGTAATTGCTGAGACTGCTGCCCATTACTCTCATTAATTCCTAAGCCCCAGTCACACAGCCTTAGAGACCAGTCAGTGACTCCATGGTAACCATCCATCACTAGGGAAAAATGTGTATTCCGCAATCAGGTTGCGAGTTGTTGCAGACGGTTGCTGGCTCTTGCTAGATAAAAAAAAAACAAAAAAACAAAGACTCAGGTAGAGGTATGTGGTGCTGCAACGAAAACCCTCATATGTCTTGATGCATTCTCAATCATCCAGGCAAGTAAATCTCCAAAGGTTGATTCTGTTCATCTGGACGTAGCGTTTTCAGTGGGAGAAACGTTTTGTCACTCATCCAAGTGACTTCTTCAGTGTCAGCTGACTGCAGGTTTCTTATATCCTATAAAACAGTACATTTGCATAATGACTGAAATCGGCACACTGAAGGAACAATGGACCTCCCAGCCCATTGTTCATTCAGTGCCGATTGTGTCTCTTTGAGCAATATGGCTCATTTGAAGCAGTAAAACTTAGTATTGTTGACAGCCCAAAATGTGATGTCCCCATATGTGGACAGCAGGTCTTTGGAGGTTAAAGTAAAAGTTGTGCCTTTTGGAAAATGTTGCTTTAATGGGTAAGACAAGTTGCACTTTGACATTTATACATACATATATATACACATTCCTGGTTTGTGTAGGACTTTGTCTGGTTTCAGTACAGCTCAGGAGATAGTCAGTGAGCGTTTGCAGACAAGTTGGCATCTTCTATACACACAATACAGACAACCATATCTGTAGTAAGGATGTGTTTGTTCTCTTTGCTACCAGTCACATCCAGCAACCACTCACCAGCCAGTCAGAGAATATAAATTTTTGCCTAGCCACCAGGGGGTCACCAGCCAGTCTGTAGGCCTGTGTAACTGAGGCTTAAGGTGATGAGCAATAATGAGACACAAGGGCTAAATGATATTTAGGCAGCTGTATCAAAATGGATCTGAACCATCAGGTTACTTCTATACTTCCTAAAATGTAAGGCGATTTCTAGAATTAAAAAACTATAAGGTTGCTAAAAAACAAAACAAAACAAAAAAACGTAATTTTACATAATCGCCGTTTTAATAAAAATAAAAAATGTTTCTTCAGCATTACAGTCAGGAAACAGCCAGCATGAGGTGAGTGAAATGATAATCCCTATTGAAATGATAATCAGCAGTAGCAACTCTTCCTGCAACAACAGCTCTGCAGCGACAGTGCATAAAGCAGGCTTAGTGGAATATCATCGATAAATGACATTTGATTCTCGTGTTCCAATTTCTGAATAGTTTATCTTACAGTGTCACAGTCAGCGGTTTTGACACATATCTGACTCACACTGGTCAACTATCCTTAAGTGACATCTGTGCTCACTAAAATGGATTTTCTGGAATTTACATAGTCCCATTTACAGTCCTCACTGGAGGCTTGGCAGCATGTAATCAATAAATGACCACAGAATGTAACACTTTAATTTCTCTATCTGGACTCAGTTTATTTTACATTTCCATACTGGCTATTCAAATTCTATAAAACTAATACTTAAAAAATTTAAATGCAATACATTGTTTTGTAAAAAATACATATATATTTATAATGATTTTCCTTGCATGTTTAGAGACCTTTTAAATGCAGGTGAAAGAGTGAAATCAGTGTTTTTGCAGAATTTTTGTTTTTCAGGAGAGCTTTATTGTATTGTATGGTATTGCATGTCATCTGAAACAGTGTTCAAAGACACTCAGAGGGATTTTAAAATAATTCATGACAGAGAGAAAAGAATCAGTTGAAAATCAATTAAATAATAATTTCTTGATGATGTTTAAAGTTTATCTGTTTCCTGATTCAACAGCTGGGCATTTCTTGTCTTGTCTGACTTACAGTGTCTATAATCAGTTGCAGTCTATCTCCTCTAATGATTGGATCGTCAATCACTACGAAGACCTGGATCCCATGAATATTTTATGCTCGCCAACTGCATTAAACCC
The DNA here is from genome assembly GCF_057382095.1 of Aulonocara sp. 'chitande type north' Nkhata Bay. Lineage (NCBI taxonomy): Eukaryota > Metazoa > Chordata > Actinopteri > Cichliformes > Cichlidae > Aulonocara > Aulonocara sp. 'chitande type north' Nkhata Bay. Next base: position 9,633,898 of record NC_141363.1, on the reverse strand, counting down.
TGTTCTTTTGCGCTGCATCAGTTACATGGGTAAGTGGCCTGCAGTCAAACTGGGTTTCCTTGGAGAACAATGTGCAAGAACGCTGCTTTTGTTCAGAAATGTTCAAACAAAAAATGCTTCTTTTTTTCTTCTTTTAAATACTACCGCGTCCACAGGGGCAGTCCTACTTTGAGTGAATTTTCTTCTTTTAGGACAAATGAAAACTTCCCCGAGCTTTGTTGCCACAGTCTTTCTCCGTTCATTAAATCAGCCTAAGGCGTTTTGTTCTGCTTGCGGCGCGGCATTGGTCCTCCCCTGCTCTTCTCCTCCTCTTCATCATCTTCTGTTCTATCTGCTCTTTTGATCACAAGCTAAAATGTTACATACATTCTGACAGGATCTCAGGCCCTTTCAACAAGCGCAATAGGTTTTATTGAAGATATAGGTGAGCGGGTGCTACAGGTCACTGGAGGTGTAAGCCTTTGGCTTTGGGGAATGTAGACAAATTCAAGCATCTCTGAAGAGTAGTGTTAATTTTTTCTCTCTCCCTTTTTCTTTTTAAACAGGGGGTCAGAGTGTGTTTGAAGAGGTCCAAGACTGCAATTTAAATTAATCTTGTGCTCATTAAACTGTTATATAAAAGTAAAGTAGCTACACTAGTCCACATAAAAAAGCACATCAACTAGGGCACAGGCTGTATAATATATGGGAAAGTGGACTGTAGAAAGAAGCAACACTGGGATAGTTTATTGAGCTAAAAATAGAAATACTTATGGGGAGATTAAGTGAAGACGATATGTTAGACAAGCAGCCAGTATAAGGATTTTGTCTCATGCTGTACTGTACATTCATCTGCTTCCCCATTCCTTTTCATTTTTGCTATTCCATTCCTGCCTCAGTATCATTTAAGCACGCTAGCATGGAGTCACACACATTCACTCTCTCACACACACACACAGACACAACGGTAAAACCAAGTTGGCGTGTGAGGTGTCAGCATCACTTCAGAGACAGCTTGATGACAATCCAGCTGGAGTCACACTTTAAAGGTCACACACAGATCACACACACACACCCTTTCTCTTTGTCTGTCTGTCTTTCTCTCTCTCTCTCTCTGTCACACACACACACACACATGCGGACACGTTTTAATTAAAAGCTGCAATCAAGCTGACTTCTGCATGTATTAACACCTCTTGCAGACGTGAGAATGTCGTCATATTGCTGAAGTTATAAAAGTCTGGAACATTTAACTCATCTACGCAACATAGGCTGGTTATGAGGACCTGCAAAGAACATCTCACCAAGGAGGGAAAAAAAGTGTGAACGCCAATATGAGAAAATTAGTCATGCTAGGATGACACTTTGCTCACAGAGAAAAAGTTGTAGTCTACTTTCCCATATTTACACTTAGGTACGGAAATAAAATATACAGAAATAATTTCAAACTGTATGCATGCAACAAAAACTGGATTGAAATACAAGAAATATCCTTGGAAACGAGAAAGGGGACAAAACATAAAAAGGACAGAGCTGCCTGTAAATGCTTAATGATTGAAGTGCCAAAGGGAATAGGCCTGTTTGGAAAAGAAAAAAAAACTGGGTTAGTCTTTTTTTTTTCAGTTTTTACTGAAATATGTTTCATTAATGCAAAAGTAGTGGAGACAAAATCCTAACTGACTGTTTGATTGTACAGATCAATCAATAATGTTCTAAAGGGAGGTTTAGGGCTGCATGACCTGCATATACAAGCGTATGTAAAACCTTGTGAAATTACAGGTCCTTAGCTCCACTAGCATTCTCTTCAATCTTCCATCATCACAAGCTGACTGTTGTGCTGGCAGTAGGTTTTGTACCTTGATACCTTTGGTCGAGTTTACAACAAGACTACTGAGATAAGAACCACCATCCAACTATAAGTCAGCCAAAAAAATAAATGAATAAATAAAATATTTATTCTTCTGTGGATCTTTTGCATTATTGAGATTCTACACAGTTCTATCCAAAAGGAATACAACTTCTATGTAAAAAATTAGACCAATATTTATACTCGCTGGTATATAACAACTATAAACCACCTTTTTATGGTATGAAAAATAAGCATCTAGTTTTCACTCAAAATGAGAAAAACACTTGCCATATTTTTTGTCATTACTGAATTACAGTGTCCTGCTATGAATGCACCAGACCAGAACCTAAAGGAGCATTATCATTAACAATGCGTAACATAGCAACGATTTGTCACAATCGTCGGTATTTTACACGATGGGATGAGAACGTGTTGTGAAATTTAAATGCTTCACTGTTCTTCCTATGCTGCTGTTAAGTGGCCATGTCTGTATGTCTGAACCTTTTTCCACCGGTTGTTTATAAAAAAAAATTTGTTTGTGTTGGCTTGTTCTTGTCACAGTACACGCATGCGTAAAAACCACAATGAGTTTGGACCTTTGTTTTCACGCTGTTATACAGATGTTGGTCCCCAGTGTCAGAACAGAAATTGTGCAAAATGTCTTTTAAATTATGCTGTCCCATTGTTTCCGGAGTAATCTACACGGGGACCTGAACTTGTCGTAACACATTACTGTGGGATGATTTACAAAAAGTTTATATTGTTCCCTTTTTCAGTGAGATTGCTCTTGAATTTTTACTTTATGACATATTACTGCATATGATGTGGATGCTGTGTTTATTTATTTGTGCTGTGTGAGAGTTGCATTTGTGCGATTTCTTTTGCTAATAATCTGCTGTCCTCTTGGCCAGGTAATTTATGAAAACAGATTTTTTTGATCTTAGTTAGGCTATTACATGGAATGAATAAGATACTGATTATTTAACATTAACATTATAATGCAACTGTGGATTAAAAGTACAACGTCCCTGCACTGGAAAAAGTCAGCAAATGTTTTGGGCCATTTCTAATCAGATTTGATTGATAAGTACTGTTATTTTCATTTGTTTTTTTTATTTTGGTTTAAAATTCAGTTTAATTTATTTCAGTTTTCAGATTAGTTTTGTTTTGATTTTAGTTTTAATTTTGGCTATTGATGGCATTTGTCAGCTTTTAAGATTTAGAAAGTCAATAACAGTACAAGAAATACAATAGACCAAACACTTGTCCTGTTTGTGTTCACAGATTTTACCAACACTGAGTTTTTCAGTTCTGCTGACTACCTAACATTGTTCTATACATGCAGTTTTACACACAACTGAATTCTTAAAAAAGAAGATAAACACCCATAGTGTTTTCAAGATGGCTACGATTGACAAGATCTGCCTTCTTGAAGAATTTTGGTTATTCCATCACAGACACACTTACAACAGCTCCTACTATTTGCTCCACTTAATCAAATCTACTCTCCTTTAGTCCCCTGTGTTTGAGTTTGGGGATTAAACCCAGCAGTATCAAAGAGCAGGCAGAGAGGGATATGGAGTGACAGTGTTGTCATATCAATTCCCATCCTTACTGGAGACACATCTCACTTAGGCTGAAGTGAACAGATAGGGCCTGTGCGAAGCCATTGTACATATAATTGCTAGTCCAAAGCTGCACCTGTCAAATACGGTTAACCATCTGGGTTTCCACAGACAAGAAAAAAAGAAAAGAGGATAGATAAGCTCCATTTAGTTTGGGAGGTGATGTGGCTTAAATTGCAGTGGCAGCTGTAAAAGGGCTCTGGCTCGCACACTAAAGAAACGGAAAGTGAGATAAAGGAAAGTAGGCCGGAGAAAATAATCTTGGCAGAGGTATGTCAAGGCCATCCTGGTCATCTTTAATTTGAGGAGATTGGTGAATGGCCACCTCACAAGAATGAAATCAGGACTGTACGTATGCATCGTACATGTATCTTCATAAAAGGGAACCGTAAGGCAATTTGCTTTTCCCAAGTAAGCACCACATATACTGTACATTTAAGGGAAA